>NW_024714024.1:0-41304 GCF_018991925.1 Homarus americanus
TTCTGGCAATCTCCACGCCGAACACCAGGAGGCCAGAGGTGTACCTGGGAGTCAGAGGTGCACCGGGAGTGCCACCTGGGATGTCACAGATGCACCGAGATGCATATCAGAATGTCGGACGTGTAACTAGAGCAGCCAGAGGTGTACCAGGAATGTCAGTGGCACCTGGAGCATCAGAGGTGCACCTGGGAGTGTCAGAGGCCCACCTGGGAGTGCCGAGCAGGCACCTGGAGTGCCAGTGCACCTGGGAATTTAAAAAATGACCCAAATGTCAGAGGTGTACCTTGCATGTCTCAGAGCACCTGGCAGGCTCTAAGTGGACTGGGAGTTCTGAAGCACCGGGAGTGCAGAAGTGTACCAGGAAATGTCTGAAAATGGGAGGCCAAAACCTGGGAGCAAGTCAGAGGCACTTGGGAGGTTGGGAGGTACCTTGGGAGGTCAGAGTGTACCTGGCAGTGCTGAGGTGTACCTTGGGAGGTTAGAGGTACCCGGAGTGTTAGAGGAGTATCAGGGAGTGTCAGAGGTGTACCTGGGAGTGTTGGAGGCACTTGGGAGTGTCAGAGGCACCTTTGGAATGTCAGGAGGTGTACCTGGGAGTGTCAGAGGAGCACCTGGGAGTGTCAGAGGAGCACCTGGGAGGCAAGAGAAGGCACCTGGGAGGCCAGAGGCACATGGGAGGCCGAAGGTACCTGGGAGGTCAGAGGTGCACCAGAGTGCATGAAAAGGGAGCAGCCCAGGAGTACCTAGGGACTGCAGACGTGCTTGGAGCAACAGAGGCCACAGAATGCCACAGGAGCACCAGGCCAGTACCTGGAGGCCAGAGAGCACCATGGGAGCACAGAGGCACTGGCAGCGAGGTAAAATGCCTGCAGCGATGCACCAGAGCAAGAGGCAACCTGTGAGGCCAGAGGCATCGGGAGTGTCAGAGGTGCCTGGGAGTGCCTGGGAGGTGCACTCTGGGAGGCCAGAGGCACCGAATGTGAGAGGTAACTGGGAGTGTCAGAGGGTACCTGGGAGTGTAGGAGGTGCACCTGGGAGTGTTGAGGTGTGAGGAGTGCCGAAGGCACCTGGGAGGCCGGAGGCATGGGAGGCCAGAGGTGTACCTGACAGCACAAGGCACCTGGGAGTCTGAGGCACCTGGAGTGTCAGAGGTGCACTGGGAGTGACAGAGGTGCACTTGGCGCCAGGAGGTGCACCTTGGAGTGCCTGGAGGTGCACCTGGGAGTCTGAGGAAATGGCAGCGTTCGAGGCATTTGCAGTGTCTGAGCAGAACCTGCAGCTGGTGGTGCACCTGGGAGGACAGAGGTGTACCTGGGAGGTTAGGAGGTGTATCAGGAGAGACAGAGGACACTGGAGCGTAAGAGGCATACAGAGTGTGAGAAGTGCACCTGGCAGTGCCTGGGGTACCTAGGAGGCTGGGAGGTACCTGGGAGTCAAAAATAGAAAACAAGGAGTACCTGGGAGGCCAGAGGTGTACCTGGGAGGCCAGAGGTGAACCGGGAGAGCCAGAGGTGCACCTGGCAGTGTCAGAGGTGTATCCAGAGCACAGAGACCAGAGTGTCAGAGGTGTATCTGGGAGGTCGGACGGTACGTGGGAGGTCAGAGGCACCAGGAATATCAGTGAACACCTGGGAGGCCGGCATGCACCTGGAGGCCGAGGTGCACCTGGGAGATCCAGAGAAAACCAGTGCTCAAAGGTGCACCTGGAGTCAGAGGTGCGTGGGAGCGTAGAGGTACCTGGGAGTCAGGAGGCACCTAGGAGTCCAGAGGTGCACCTGGATTGTTTGGGCACCTGGGAGCCAGAAACCTGGGAGGTCGGAGGTGCCCAAACAAGGCACCTGGAGCAAGCCGAGGTAAAATTGGAGCTGGAGGCACCTGGGAGTGTCAGAGGTACACTGGGAGCAGCCAGAGGAGCACTGGGTGTGTCGGTGTACCTGGGAGTGTCTGAGGTGTACCTGGGAGGTAGAGGTGTGCCTGGGAGAACCAGAAGAGGACTTTGAAATGAGGTGCAACCTGGAGTGTCTGAGGCCCTGGGAGTCTGAGGTGCACCCAGTGTCTGAGGTGTACCTGGCAGTGTTCAGGTACCTGGCAGCATGTGAGGTGTACCTGGTCAGCTGTACCAAGTGTCATGCACCTGGGAGAATCGGAGGTACCTGGGAGGTCAGAGGTGTACTGGGAGTATCAGAGGTACCTGGGAGTCACACAGGTGTACCTGTTAGTGCAGGTGGGGTAACTGGGAGTCCCCGGAGGTGTAACTGGGAATGCAGAGAAAACCAGGGAGCAGTCAGTGAGCACCTGGAATTTCAAAGGTGTACCGGGAGTATCAGAGGTGTAACTGGGAATGGAGGCCCGGAATATCGGAGGTGTACCTGGGAGTGTCAGAGGTGAACCTGGGAGTGTTGATGTAACCTGGGAGGTCACAAGAGTAACCCTGAATGTTTGAGGGGCCTGGAAGTGTCAGAGGTGTACCTGGGAGGTCAGGGGAGATGTACCTGGAGTGCTCAGAGGTGTATCTGGGAGTGTCGGACGGGCACCTGGGAGTGTAGAGGCATCAGGGAATGTCAGTGGAGACCTGGGAGCTGGGAGGCACCTGGGAGGCCAGAGGCACCTGGAGTGTCAGGAGGTGCACCTGAGAAGCCAGGGGTGCCTGGAGTCAGGGTGTACCTGGAGCAGTCAGAGGTGTACCTGGGAGTGTAGAAGCCACCTGGGAGGCCGGAGGTGCACCTGGAGTGTCGAAGGTGTACTGGCAGTGTCAGAGGTGTACCTGGAGGCTCGGAGGTGTACCTAGGAGGTGAGAAGTACCTGGAGGTTCAGTGTGTACCTGGGAGTGCTCAGAGGTGTACCTGGGAGGCCAGGGTGTACCAGGACCGTCAATGGTGTACCCGAGTGTCTGAGGCACCTGGGAGTGTCAGAGGTGCCTGGGAGCTGAGAGGTTCACTGAGTGTCAGAGGTGCACCTGAGTGTCTGAGGTGCCCCGGCAGTATCTGAGGTGCACCTGGCAGTGTCAGCGGTGCACCTGGAGTGCCCAAGGCAGCACCTGGAGTGTCAGTGAGCACCTGGGAGCAGGTGCACCTGGGAGTGTCAGAGGTGTACCTGGGAGTATCAAAGGTGTATCTGGGAGTGTCGACGCACCAGTGAGGTTGGGGGAGGTGCACCAGGAATGTCAGTGGAGCAACAAGCGAAGGTACCTGGGAGTGTCGGGGAGGGCACCTGGGAGTGTTAGAGGCCCAGGAGGTGAGAGAAGGCACCTGGGAGTGTGGGGTGTACCTTGGAGTGTCAGGAGGTGTACCTGGCAGTGTCAGAGGTGCAAACCTAGCAGTGTCCGAGGTGTAACTGGCAGTGTCATCGGTGTACCTGAGTGTCATGGCACCTGGGAGCAGCAGAGGTACTGTGGAGCAGACAAAGAGCACCTAGGAGCGTTAGAAGTGTACCTGGGAGGTCAGAGGTACCTGGGAGGTCAGGAGGTACCTGGGAGGTCAGAGGTGCACCTGGGAGGTCAGAGGTGCACCTGGGAGGTCAGAGGTGCACCTGGGAGGTCAGAGATGTACCTGGAGGTCAGAGGTGTATCTGGGAGGTCGGATGTGTACCTGGGAGTGTCAGAGGTGTACCAGGAATGTCAGAGCACCTGGGAGTGTCAGAGGCAGGCCTGGGAGGTCAGGAGGTGTACCTGGGAGTGTCAAAGGTACCTGGGAGTGTCAGAGGTGTACCTGGGAGTATCACAGGTGGGGACCTGGGAGGCCAGAGGTACCTGGAGGTCAGAGGTACCTGGGAGCCGGTGTTGTACCTGGGAGTTTGAGGCGTGACCTGGGAGTGTCAGAGGTGTACCTGGGAGTATCAGAGGTGTACCTGGGAGTGTCAGGAGGTGTACCAACACAGAGGTATACCAGGGAGGGTCAGTGAAGTGCCTGGGAGTCTCAAAGGCTGAACCTGGGAGTATCAGGTGTACCTGGGAATATCGGAGGTGCACCTGGGAACACGAGGCACCAGGAGTGCCAGTGAGCACCTTGAGTCTCAAAGGTACCTGGGGAAGTCAGAGGTACCTGGGTGTCTCAGAGGAACCAGGAGGTCACAGACACCTGGGAGTGTCAGAGGTGTAATGGGAGTATCGGAGGTACCTGGAGCACGGAGGTGTACCTGGGAGTGCAGAGGTGTACCAGCATCAGAGGTACCTGGAGTCAGAGGTGTACCTGGGAGGTCAGGGGGTAACTGGGAGTCGGAGGTACTTGGAATGTCAGAGGTGTACCAGGGAGGTCAGTGGAGTACTTGGGAGTCTCAGTGTACCTGGGAGTATCAGAGGTGTACCCAACATCGAAGGTACCTGGGAATATCGGAGGTGTACCTAGAGTGTCAGAGGTACCTGGAGTCGGAGGTACCAGGAGGTCAGAGGAATACCCAGGGAGTGCTCAGAGGGCACCTTGGAGGCACTGGGAGGTGTACCTAGGAGTATCGGAGGCGGACCGGGAGGTCAGAAGGTACCTGGGAGTATCAGAGGTACCTGGGAGGTCAGAGGTGTACCTGGGAGTCTCATGAGGTACCTGGGAGTAATGAGGTACCTGGGAATATCGGAGGTACCTGGGAATATCGGAGGCATACCACGAGTGTCAGAGGTGTACCTGGGAGTCCCAGAGGTGTCCAGGAGTCGAGAGCACCTGAGAGTGCAGAGGTGACCTGGAAGTACGGAGGTGTACCTGGGAGTATCGGAGGTGTACCTGGGAGTGTCAGAGGTGTACTTGGGAGTATCAGAGGTACCTGAGAGGTCAGAGTTGTACTTGGTAGTGTCAGGGGTGTAACTGAGCTCCCGGAGGTGAAACTGGGAATGTCAGAGAGGTGTACCAGGGAGTGTCAGTCGAGTACCTGGGAGTTCTGCAAGTACCTGGGAGCATCATAGGTGCACCTGGGAATATCGTAGGTGTACCTGGGAATATCGGAGGTGTACCTGGGAGTCAGAGGTACCTGGGAGTGTCGGAGGTGTACCTGGGAGTGTCACAGGAGTACCTGGGATGTGTCAGAGAGGTACCTGGCAGTGTCAGAGAGGTGTACCAGGAGTGTCAGAGATGTACCTGGGAGTGTCAGAGTATCTGGGAGTGCCGGACGTACCGGGAGTGTCAGGTGTACCAGGAATGTCAGTGGAGTACTTGGGAGTGTCAGAGGTGTACCTGGAGTGTCAGAGGTACCTTGGAGTGCCAGAGGTGTACCTGGGAGTGGCAGAGGTGTACCCTGTCGGAGGTGACCTGGGAGGCAGGAAGGTACCTGGGAGCATGTCAGAGGTGAACCAGGAATGTCAGGAGTACTTGGGAGGCCAGAGGTGTACCTGGGAATGTCAGAGGGTACCTGGAGTGTCAGAGGTGTACCTGGGAGGGCAGAGGTGCACCTGGGAGGTCGGAGGTGTACCTGGAGTGTGAGAAGGTGTACCTGGGAGTGGAGGTGTACCTGGCAGTGTCTGAGGTGTAACTGGGAGTGTCAGAGGTGTACCTGGGAGTGTCGGGGCGGTGCACCTGGGAGTGTTAGAGGTGCATCAGGAGGACAAAGGAGTACCTAGGGAGTGTCAAAAGTGTACCTGGGAGCAGTCGGATGTAACTGGGAGTGTCAGAGGTGTACCAGGAAATGTCAGTGGGAGTACCTGGGAGTGTCAGAGGTGTACCTGGGAGTGCTGGGAGGTACCTGGGAGTGCCAGAGGTCCATCAGATGGGATGTGTACCTGGGAGCAAGTGGGAGGTGTACCAGGAAATGTCAGAGGAGTACCTGGGAGTATCAGAGGTGACCTGGGAGGTCAGAGATTTACCTGGGAGTGTCAAAGGTGTACCTGGGAGGCTGGGAGGTACCTGGGAGAGCATCAAGAGGTGCACCTGGGAGCAACAGAGTACCTGGGAGTGTCAGAGGCCTGGCAGTGTCGGAGTTGTACCTGGGAGTGTCGGAGGTGACCTGGGAGCTGGGAGAACGGGAGCATCAGAGGTACCTGGGAGTGTCAGAGGTGTACCTGGGAATGTCAGAGGCATACCAGGGAGTGTCAGTGAAGCACCTGGGAGTCTCAGAGGTGTACCTGGGAATATCGTGAAGGTGTACCTGGGAATATCGGAGGTGTACCTGGGAATATCGGAGGTGTACCAGGAGGCCAGTGAGCACCCTGGAGTCTCAAAGGTACCTGGAAGTATCAGAGGTACCTGGGTGTTCAGAGGTGAACCAGGAGTGTCACAGGAGTACCTGGGAGTGTCAGAGGTGTAAATGGGAGTATCGGAGGTGTACCTGGGAGCATCGGATGTGACCTGGGAGTGTCAGAGGTGTACCTGGGAGTATCAGAGGTGTACCTGGGAGGTCAGAGGTGTACTTGGGAGTGTCAGAGATATACCTGGGAGTATCACAGTGTACCTGGGAGTGTCTGAGGTACCTGGCAGTGTCCTGAGGTGCACCTGGCAGTGTCGGGCGGTGTACCTGGGAGGTCAGAGGTGCACCTGGGAGTGTCAGAGGTGCACAGGAATGTCAGTGAGTACCTGGGAGTCAAAGTTGTACCAGGAGGTGTACCTGGGAGTGCTCGGAGGTGTACCTGGAGTGTCAGAGGTGTACCTGGGAGGCCAGTGTACCTGGGAGGTCGCCGGTGTCCCTGTGAGTGTCAGAGGTGTGTCAAGGAGTGACAGAGGAGTACCCAGGAGTGTCAGAGGACCTAGGAGTGTGAGAAGGTACCTGGAGTGTCTAGGTGTACCTGTGAGTGTCAGAGGGTACCTGGGAGTGTCAGGGGGTGTACCAGGGAGTGTCAGTGGAGTACCTGGGAGTGTCAGAGGTGCACCTTGGAATGTCAGAGGTGTACCTGGGAGTGTCAGAGGTGTACCTGGGGTGTCGGAGGTACCTGGGAGTGTCGGAGGTGCAGATGGAGTGTCGGAGGCACCTGGGATGCTCAGAGGTGTACTGGGAGTGTCAGGAGGTACCTGGTAGTGTCAGGGTGTACCTGGGAGTGTTCAGGTGTACCTGTGGGAGTGGTCAGGGGTGTACCTGGGAGTGTCAGAGGTGTACCTTGGAGGCCAGAGGTGTACCTTGGGAGTGTCAGGGGTGTACCTGGGAGTGTCAGAGGTGCACCTTGGAATGTCAGAGGTGTACCTGGGAGTGTCGGAGAGCACCTGGGAGTGTAAGAAGGTGTACCTGGGAGTGTTGTGTCATGGTGTTCCTGGGAGATTAGGAGGTGCACGAACTGACAGAAGAGCACTTAGGAGTGTCAGAGGTGCACCTTGGAGTGTCAGAGGCAACCTGGGAGTATCGGAGGTGTACCTGGAGTGTCACAGGTGCACCTGGGAGGTCAGAGGTGTACCCGGTAGTGTCCGGAGGTGTATCTGGGAGTGTCAGAGGTGTATCTGGGAGGCGGATGCAAAATTGGGTGTGTCAGAGGTGCACTCAGGAATGCCAGTGGAATAAAATGTGTCAGAGGTGTTCTTGGAGTGTCAGAGGTCTACCTGGGAGTGTCAGAGGTGTACCTGGCAGTGTAAGCGGTATCAAATATCAGCGGTGTTCGGGAGTATTAGAGGTGTAACAGGGTGACAGGTGAGCATTTAGGAGGTTGGGAGAGAGGTGTACCTTGAGTGCTGAGGTGAACCTGGGACACGGGAGGTGTACTCTGGGAGGTCAGAGGTGTACCTGGGAGTGTCAGAGGTACCTGGAGCACAGAGTTGCACCTGGAAGCAAGCCAGGTGTACCTGGGAGTGTCAGAGGTGCACCTGGGAGCACGGATGTGCACCTGTTGGGAGTGTCAGAGGCATTCATGAATGTCAGAGGTGCACATGGAGGTCAGAGATGTACCTGGGAGTGTCAGGAGGTGTATCTGGGAGGTTGGACGCAAGCCCTGGGAGGCTGGGGAGGTGTACCAGGAATGCCAGAGGTCTGGGAGGTTGTAGAGGAGGGTACCTGGAGGAGGTGTACCTGGGAGGCCAGAGGTACTGGGAGGTCAGAGGTACCTGGAAAAGCCGAGGTACCTGGGAGGTCAGGAGGTGTGGCCTGGAGGCCGGAGGTGTACTCTGGGAGTGCCAGAGGTGTACCTGGGAGGTTAGAGGTGTACCTGAGAGGTCAGGAGATGTATCTTGGAGGTCAGAGGTGTATCTGAGAGTGCTGGACGTGTGCCTGGAGCAAGCAGGAGGTGTACCAAGGTTGAATGTCAGTGGAGTACCTGGGAGGTGAGAGGTGGCACTGGGAGTGTCAGAGGTGCACCCAGGAGTGCTCAGAGGTGCACTGGGAGCGGTCCGAGGTGTACCTGGGAGCGTCAGAGGTGCACCCGGTAGTGTCCGGGAGGGTATCTGGGAGGTCAGAGGTGTACCTTGAGTGTCAGAGGTCTGGCCTGGGAGTGCGTCAGAGGTGGCACTATGGTGTAAGCGGTGTACCTGGGAGTATCAGCTTGCAAAACCCTGGGAGTATTAGAGGTAACAGGGTGAGACAGTGGGAGTACCTAGAGTGCTGGGAGGCACCTTGGAGGTTGGGAGGTGAAACCTGGGAGACGGGAGGTACCTGGGAGGCCGAGGTGTACCTGGGAGTGCTGGGAGGTACCTGGGAGCAAGCCAGAGCCAGGCCTGGGAGTGTCAGGGTGTACCTGGAGAGTCAGAGGTGTACCTGGGAGCACGGATGTGTACCCAGAGTGTCAGAGGTGTACCTGGAATGCCGAGTGTGCACATGGGAGGCTGGGATGGCCTGGGAGTGTCAGAGGTGTATCTGGGAGGTGCTGAGGCACCTGGGAGCACAGAGGTGTACCAGGAAATGTCAGGTGAGCACCTGGGAGGCTGGGGAGGTGTACCCAAGTGCTCATGGGAGGTGTACCTGGGAGGTCAGAGGTACCTGGGAGGTCTGAGGCACCTGGGAGCAAGTCAGGAGGTGTACCTGGGAGGTCAGGAGGTGTACCTGGGAGTGTCAGGAGGTGTACCTGGGAGTGTCAGGGAGGTAACAGGTGTGACAGGAGCACCTAGAGCAAGCCAGAGGTGCACCTGGGAGCAAGCCAGAGGTGAACCTGGGAGTATTTGGAGTGTACTACCTGGGAGGCCAGAGGTGCACGGGAGGTCAGAGGTACCTGGAGTGTTGGGAGTTGTACTGCCAGGGGTGTACCTGGGAGCAAGCCAGAGGTGTACCTGGGAGCACGGATGTGTACCTGGGAGGCCAGAGGTGCATTCAAATGCCAGAGGTGCACATGGAGTGTCAGGAGATGTACCTGGGAGTGTCAGAGGTATCTGGGAGTGCTGGGACGTGTTCCTGGGAGGTCAGAGGTGTACCAGGGAATGTCAGTGGAGTACCTGGGAGTGTCAGGGAGGTGCACCTGGGAGGCCAGAGGGTACCTGGGAGTGTCAGAGGCACTGGGAGGCCAGAGGCACCTGGAGTGCCAGAGGTGTACCTGGGAGTGTCGGAGGTGTGGCACCTGGGAGTGTCAGAGGTGTACTGGGAGTGCTGGGGAGGTACCTGGAGAGTGTCAGAGATGTATCTTGGAGTGTCAGAGGTGTATCTGAGAGCTGGACGTGTGCCTGGGAGCAAGCTAGGGGAGGTACCAAGGAATGTCAGTGAGTACCTGGGAGGCCAGGAGGTGTACCTGGGAGTGTCAGAGGTGTACCTGGGAGTGTGAGAGGTGTACTTGGAGTGTCAGAGGTGCACTTAGGAGTGGTCAGAGGTGCACTCTTGAGGTCAGAGGTGGCACCTGGGAGGCCAGAGTGCACCTGGGAGGTCAGAGGCAGGCACCTGGGGAGGAGAAGGCACTGGGAGGTCGAGGTGCACCTGGGAGTCGGCTGCACCTGGGAGGTCAGGAGGTGCACTTGGGAGCGCTTGGGAGGCACCTGGGAGGCTGGGGTGTACCTGGAGGTCAGAGGTGTACCTGGGAGGCTGAGGTAAATGGAAGAGCCTGAGGTGTACCTGGGAGTGTGAGAAGGCACCTGGGAGGCGGAGGCCTGGGAGTCGGAGGTGCACTGCAGGAGAGGTACCTGGGAGGTCAGGTGGTGTTCCTGGGAGATGAGGTATCAGGGATTGGACAGAGGAGTACTTAGGAGTGTCAGAGGTGCACCTGGAGTGTCAGAGGTGAACTGGGAGTATCGAGGTGTACTCTTTGAGTGTCAGGAGGTGTACCTGGGAGTGCTGGGAGGTGTACCTGGTAGGTCTCGAGGTGTATCTTGGAGTGTCGAGGTGTATCTGGGATGGACGGCACCTGGGAGTGTCAGAGGTGTACCAGGAACGCCAGTGGAGTAAATGGGTGTGTCAGAGGGAGCACCTGGGATTGTCAGAGGTGTACCTGGCAGTGCAGAGGTGTACCTGGGAGTGTCACAGATGTACCTGAGAGGTCAGAGGTGTATCTCAGAGTGTTGGACGTACTGGAGTGTCAGAGGTGTACCAGGGAATGTCAGAGGAGCACGAGAGTGCTGAGGTGTACCTGGGAGTGTCGGAGGTGTACCAGGGTGTGAGAAGGTACCTGGGAGTGTCGGAGGTGTACCTTGGTCTTGTCGGACGTACCCAGGAGGTCAGAGGTGTACCAGGGAATGTCAGTGAGTACCTGGGAGTGTCAGAGGTGTACCTGGGAGATACCAGAGGTGTACCTGAGTGTCAGAGGTGACCTGGTAGTATCAGGTGTAACTGGGAGGCATGAGGTAACTGGGAATGCAGATCACCAGAGGCCAGAGACCTGGAGTCTCAAAGGTGTACCTGGGAGCACGGAGGTGTACCTGGGAAACGAGGTGTACCTGGGAGGCAAAGGTGTACCTGGGAGTGTCAGCGGTACCTCGAGTGTCAGAAGGTAACCTGGGAGGCCAGAGGTACCTGGAGTGTCAAGCGGGACCGGAATGTCGGAGATTTACCTGGGAGGTGAGAAGGTACCTGGAGCAAGCCGTGTACCTGGGAGGCCGGAGGCCTGGGAGGTCAGAGGTCAATTGGGAGGCCAGAGGCACCTGGGAGGTTCAAGGTGCACTGGGAGTGTGAGGGTACCTGGAGTGTCGGAGGTACCTGTCTGTCGGATGCACCTAGGAGGCCGGGAGGTGTACCAGGGAATGTCAGTGAGCACCGGGAGGCCAGAGGTGTACCTGGGAGCATCAGAGGTACCTGGGAGGCCAGAGGGGCACTGGGAGTATCAGGGTGCAAATTGGAGTGCCGGAGGTGTAACTGGGAATGTCAGATGTGTACCAGGGAGTGTCAGTGAGTACCTGGGAGTCTCAAAGGTACCTGGGAGTATCGGAGTGTACCTGGGAACATCGGAGGTGTACTTGGGAGCCAAGCTGCACCAGAGTGTCAGGTGCACCTGGGAACGTCAGAAGCCCAAGTGTCAGGGAGGTACCTGGGAGGCAGGGGCGGCACCGGGAGCAAGCGGGAGATGATGAGCCAGAGGTGTACCTGGAGCCACAGGAGCACCTGGGAGGACAGGGGTGCACCTGGTGTCAGAGGTGTACCTGGGAGTGTCAGAGATGTACCTGGGAGGTCAGAGGTGACCTGGGAGCAAGGACGTACCTGGGAGTAGCAGAGGGGCACCAGGGAGTGTCAGTGGAGTACCTGGGAGTGTCACAGGTACCTGGGAGTCAGAGGTGTACCTTAGGGAGGTCAGAGGTGTACTGGAGCAAACCGGGAGGTACCAGGAGCGTCAGAAGGTACCTGGGAGTGTCAGAGGTACCAGGAGTATCAGAGATGTACCTGGAGCAAGCCAGAGGTGACCTGGGAGTGTCAGGGTGTAACTGGGAGCACGGGAGGTGTAACTGGGAATGCCAGATGTGCAACCAGGGAGTGTCATGGAGTACCTGGGAGTCTCAAAGGTGTACCTGGGAGTATCGGAGGTGTACCTGGGAATATCGGAGGTGATACCTGGGAGGAGAAGGTGTACCTGGGAGTGTCAGGTGCACTGGGAGTCGAAGTGTACCTGGGAGGCCAGAGGTGTACCTGGAGGCAGACGGTGTAACTGGGAGTGTCGGAGATTTGACCTGGGAGGTGAGAAGTGTACCTGGGAGGTCGGGGTGTACCTGGGAGTGTCAGAGGAGGTACCTGGGAGGCAGGAGATGTACCTGGGAGGCTCAGAGGTGTATCTGGGAGGCTGGACGTACCTGAGTGTCAGAGGTGTACCAGGAATGTCAGAGGAGTACTTCTAGAGGCCAGAGGTGTACCTGGGAGTGTCGGAGGTGCACCAGGGAGTGTGAGAAGTGTACCTGGGAGGCCGGAGGTGTACCTGGTCTTGTCGGACGTACCTAGGAGGCCAGAGGTACCAGGTGTAATCGAGACAAAACTCACAAGAAGAGAATTACATACATAAGTAGGAAGTATTGAGAGTAGGCAGTGTAAAGATAGGAAACTGGTAGTGGCCTGAAAATATTTGCAAAACGTCACTACGCTTATCTTATCTCAATGTCAACACACATATATCACTTAAGGGACAACTTGTTAAACACCCCTTGATACAACTATTTATTTCACCAATGACATGGACACAGTAATATCACTATTATATCGGGGTACTAACACATTATGCTTTATGTTACTTGACACTGACTCTTCGACACACCGGAATGAATACACGCAGTAGGTAACTCACCCAGGACGTTGACAAGACTCACGGATTACTCCGGACGTAGGCCCATGAGTGCTGGCTGGGCTGCCCTCATGAGAGGCTTCTTGCTTAGCTAGGGTCTGGTTAAAGTCCTTCCCGACCTGGGGAGAGGAAGAGCTTGACTCTGGAGAATTTCCAGAGTAATGAGCGTCTCTCAGAATGTTCAAATGACAACCAGGACTGTGAATGATAAATCAGAATGGTAATGGAATGGTAATGGACCCCCTGAATGCCCGTGGACGGACCGTAGTAGGCCTTTATATGGGGTCTGGCCCAGCCGGCTTCTGACCCCTACCAATCAACACAAAACTGGCTTGATTCGGATGTGCAGGTGGTCCTGGCCAGGTGTTCGGCTAGGTGGTTGCAGGTCACCGGCTCCGCTCAATAGCGGGTAAACCGAGGTGCCAAACTGGAATGCGGTGGGACCACGAGTCTGTGGTGTATCACGTTATATGTATATAACCCTCCGCCGTAAGCCTGGTCTCGACAATCAATTACACCTCCCGCCACACCACCGCTGCCACCATTGAAATGGGTAACAAAATCACAAGAAGAGAATTACACAAGGCGGCGTTTATAGAGAGCAGGCGTGTAAAGACAGGGAAAACTTGGTAGCGTGGCCTGGATGTTATTTGCAGAACAGCGTCACATACGCTTATTCATTCGTATGTCAATACATATCACTTTAAAGGGACAACTTGTTAAACACCTCTGATACAACTATTTATTACTTCACCACGACATGGACACAGTAATATCACTATTATATCAAGTACTAACACATTTTACGTTACTTGGACACTGACGTCGACACACCGGAATGAATACACTTCCACAGTAGGTAACTCCACCCCAGACGTTCTGACAAGACCACGTGTACCCTGACGTGGCCCAGTGAGGTTGGCTGGGCTGCTCCTAACGAGAGGCTTGCTTATTAGTCTGGACAAGTCCTCTTCCGACCTGGGAGAGGGTGAGCTTGAACTGAGAACCTCCAGAGTAATGCGATCCCTCAGAATGTTCAATGACAACCAGGACTGAATGACAATAGAATGGTAATGGAATGTAATGACCCAAGCCCGTGGACGGATCAGGGCTTTATATGGGCTGGCCCAGCTGGCTTCTGACCTCACCAATTAACACTGTTGGTTTGATCTGACATGAGTGCAGGTGGTCCCGGCCAGGTGTCTTGGCTAGGTGCGTCAGGCTGGCTCGTCGCCGGGCGAACCTGAGGTGTGTCAACCTGGAATGGTAGCTAACGAGGTCTGTGGTAATCGCTGTTATATGCACATAACGGCCAGAAGCTTTGGTCTGACAATCAATCACACAGGAACAGATACCTGGAGTGTCAGAGGTACCTGGAGCATCAGGGTGTAACTGGAGTGCCGAAGGTAACTGAATGTCAGATGTAACCAGGAGGCCAGTGAGTACGGGAGTTCAGCAAGGTGTACCTGGGAGCACTGAGGTACCTGGGCCGGAGGTGCACCTGGGAGGCCAAAGGTGTACCTGGGAGGTCAGAGGTACCTGAGTGTCAGAAGCTACCTGGGAGGTCAGGAGGTACCAGGAGGCCACAGGTACCTGGGAGGTCGGAGATTACCTGGGAGTGTGAGAAGCAACCTGGAGGTCGGGGTACCTGGGAGGTCGGAGGTGCACCTGGGAGGTCAGAGGTGTACTGGGAGGTCAGAGGTGCACCTGGAGAGGCTGGGGCGGAGTACCTGGGAGTGTCTGAGGTGTACCTGGGAGGTCAGAGGTGTTCCCAGGAGGTCGGAGGTGAACTGGGAGGCTGGGGAGGCACCTGGGAGTATCAGAGGTGTACCTGGGAGTGTCAGGAGGTGTACCTGGGAGGCTAAAAACTGGGAGTGTCGGAGGTGTAATGGGAATGTCAGAGGTGTACCAGGAGGCCAGGAGTACCTGGGAGTCTCAAAGGTGTACCTGTACCTGGGAACAAGGCAAATGAGAATACCAGTACCTAGAGTGTCAGAGGTGTACCTGGAGAGCCGGAGGAGTACCAGGAGTGTCAGAGGAATACCTAGGAGTGTCAGAGGTGTACCTGGGAGGCAGGACGCACCTAGGAGTATCAGAGGTTTACCTGGGGAGGCCAGAGTTGTACCCCAGGAGTGTCGGAGGTGACATGGGAGGCCAGAGGTGCACCGGAGTATCGAGGTACCTGGGAGGCCAGGAGGTGTACCTGGGAATGTCAGGAGGATACCAGGAGTGCCAGTGAAGCACCCAGGAGGCCAAAGGTGTACCTGAGAGCAAGGAGGTACCTGGGATTACGGAGGTACCTGGGAGCACGAAGGTAAAATTGGAGTGGTCAGTAACTGGGTGTCTCGGTGGTAACTGGGAATGTCAGATGTGTGCCCAGAGGCATTGAGCACCTGGGAGTCTCAAGGTGTACCTGGGAGTATCGGAGGTACCTGGGAATATCGGGGGGCAATGGGAGTCTCAAAGGTACCTGGGAGTACCGGAGGTACTGGAATATCGGGGGCACCTGAGTCAAAGGTGTACCTGGGAGGCTGGCAGACCTGGGAGGCTCAGAAGTGGCACCTGGAGGCTTGAGGTACCTGGGAGGTCAAGGTGCACCCTAGAGCAAGAGGTCATCAGGAGCAGAGGAGGCCTAGGAGTGTCAGAGGTGCACGGGAGGCGAGGTGCACCTGGGAGGCCGAGGCACCTGGATTGCATGGGAGGAGCAACCTGGGAGGCCAGGAGGAGGCACCTGGGAGTGTCGGAGGTGTACCAGGAGTGTGAGAAGCTACTCAAGAGACAGATGGCCCGGGAGGCCGGATGTACTTAGAGTGCCAGAGGTGTACCAGGAATGTCAGTGGAGCACCTGGGAGGCCAGAGGTGTACCTGGGAGTGGTGGAGGGAAACAGAGAGTGAGAAGGTACCTGGGAGGTCGGAGGTGTAACTGGGAATGTCAGGAGGTGTACTGTAGAGTGTCAGGAGCAACGGGAGTCTCAAAGGTACCTGGGAGTATCACAGGCACCTGGGAATACGGACGGTGTACCTGAGAATATCGGAGGTACCTAGGAGTGTCAGAGGAACTTTGGAGTGTCGGAGGAGCACCAGGAGTGCCAGAGGAATACCTAGGAGTGTCAGAGGTGTACCTGGGAGTGTCAGAGGTGTACTTGGGAGTGTCAGGGGAGGTGTACCTGGAAGTGTCACAGGAGCACGGGATTGTCAGAGGTGTACCTGGCAGTGTCAGGAGTGTACCTGGGAGGACGGGAGGTGTACCAGGGAATGCCAGAGGAGCACTTAGGAGGTCAGAGGTGTACCTGGGAGGTCGGAGGTGCACCAGGGAGTGTGAGAAGGTACTGGAGTGCTGGAGGTACCTGGTCTGTCGGACGCACCCAGGAGTCGAGGCACCAGGAATGTCAGTGGAGTACCTGGGAGGTCAGAGGTGTAACCGGGAGAATGAGAAAATTTGGGAGGTCGGTACCTGGAGTACTAGGGGTGTGTGAACTGGAGTGTCGGAGGTGTAACTGGGAATGTCAGATGTGTACCAGGGAGTGTCAGCGAAAAATTTGGGAGGCGAAGTTCACCTGGGAGGTCAGAGGTGTACCTGGGAGGCAGCGGTGTACCTGGAGGTCGGAGATTTACCTGGAGGTCAGAAGTGTACCTGGGCAAGAGGTGTACCTGGGAGTGTTTGGAGGTGTACCTTGGAGTGTCAGAGGTGTACTTGGAGCAGTACCTGGGAGGTAGCGAGCACCTGGGAGGCTCAGGTACCTGAAAGCCAGGAGGTGTTCCTAGAGGGCCAGAGGTGCCTCTGGAGTGCAGAGGCACCTGGAGTGTCTGAAGTGTACCTGGGAGTGTTTGAGGTACCTGGCAGGTCTGGAGTACCTGCGTGTCTGAGGCATTCAGTGTCAGAGGGTACCCAAGTGCAGAGGCACTGGGAGCAAAGAGGCAACAGGAGGACAGAGAGCACGGGAGCATGAGGACCTGAGCTGGAGGTGTACCTGGGAGGCTGAGGTCCTGGGACTGAACCTGGAGGCAGCTGGGGAGGTGTACCTGGGAGGCTGGGAGGTGGCACCTGAGAGGCCAGAGATGTACCTGGGAGGTTAAAGATGTATCTGGAGGTCGACGGAACCAGGAGGCCGAGGTACCAGGAATGTCAGGAGTACCTGGGAGGCCGGGAGGTACCTGGGAGCATCAAAGGTGTACCTGGGAGGCCAGGTACCTGGAGTATCGGGTGCAACCTGGGAAGGTCGGAGGTACCTGGGAATATCGGAGGTACCCCGGAGGTCAGGAGGTACCTGGGAGTCGGAGGTACCTGGAAGTGTCACAGGAGACCTGCAGTCAGAGGTGGGCCCCGGGAGGCTCGGGAGGCACCTGGAGTCCAGAGGTGCATCTGGGAGGTCGGACGTGCACTTGGGAGGTCAGAGGTACCAGGGAATGTCAGTGGAGCACTTGGGAGGCCGGAGGTACCTGGGAGTGTGAGAAGTGTACCTGGGAGGCGGAGGTGTACCTGGAGCATTGGACGTACACTTGAGTGTCAGGTACCTGGGAGGCTGAGGTGTATCTGGAGTGACGAGGTATCTGGGAGTGTGAGACAAATGTGAGCCTCGGAGGTACCTGGGAGTGTCGGAGGTATCTGGCAGTGTCACCGGTGTACCTGGGAGGCCGAGGTGCACCAGGAATGTCAGGAGTACCTGGGAGTGTCAAAGGTACCTGGAATGAGGCAAAAACTGAGAAGGCTGGAGACAACTGTGATTGTCGGAGGCACCTGGGAGAAAGAAGTGTACCCAGAGTGCCGGAGGTGTACCTGGGAGCACGAGGTACCTGGGATTGTCGAGTGCACTTGGGAGGTCAGAGGTGCACCTGGGAGTGTCTGAGGTACCTGGGAGGCCCAGAGGTGCCTGAAGCTGGCAGCAGGCACTTGAGAGCGTCAGAGGTGCACCTTGGAGGCCTGAGGTGCACCTGGAGTGTGAAGGGTACCTGGCAGTGTTCCTGAGGTGACCTGGCAGGTCTGAGGCACTGCATCAGCGGTGTACCTGGGAGGCCATGGTGTATCTGGAGCAGAGGTATCAGGGAGTGACAGAGGAGCACCTAGGAGGTCAGATGTACCTAGGGAGGTGAGAAGGGCACATAAGGAGTGTCGGGGTGTAACTGGGAGGCCAGGAGGTACCTGGGAGGCTGTACCAGGAGGCCAGTGGAGTACCTGGGAGTGTCAGAGGTACCTGGGAGCTGGGAGGTGTACCTGGAGTGTCAGGGTATTTGGGAGTGTCGAGCACCTGGGAGGCCAGAGTACCAGGAATGTCAGGAGAGCACTGGGAGGTCAGAGGGTACCTGGGAGTGCCAGAGGCACCTGGGAGGTCGGAGGTGACCTGGGAGTCCAGAGGTGTACCTTGGAGCAGCACGAGTAACGGGAGGCCAGGTGACCTGGGAGTGTCGGAGGTACCTGGGAGGTGAGGCACCTGGGAGGTTGGAGGTGTTCCTGGGAGGCCGGAGGCCTGGGAGTGTCGGAGGGCACCTGGCAGTGTCACAGGTACCTGGGAGGTAAGAAGGTACCTGGGAGTCCGGAGGAGTACCTGGAGGTCGGAGGTGTACCTGGGAGGTAAGAATGTACCTGGGAGTCGGAGGTACCTGGGAGGCAAGAAGGCACCTGGGAGGCCGGAGTGCACCTGGGAGTGTCGGAGATGCACCTGGAGTGTCAGAGGTGACCTGGGAGTGTCAGAGGTACCTGGGAGCATCAGGGTGTAACTGGGAGTGCGGAGGTGTAACTAGGAATGTCAGATGTACCAGGTGGTGTCAGTGAGCACCTGGGAGTCTCAAAGGTACCAGAGTATCGGCTGTCCTGGGAATATCGGAGGTGTACCTGGAATATCGGAGGTGTACCTGGGAGCTGTCAGAGGTGTACCTGGGAGTGTCGGAGGTGTACCTGGAAGTGTCACAGGAGACCGGGATTGTCAGAGGTGCACTGGCAGTGTCAGAGGTGTCCCTGGGAGGTCAGAGATGACCTGGGAGTCTCAGGTGCATTTGGGAGGCTGACGTGCACTTGGGAGTGTCAGAGGTGCACCAGGAATGTCAGTGAGCACTTGGAGTGCCGAGGTGTACCTGGGAGTGTGAGAAAGTGTACCTGGGAGTGTCGGAGGTACCTGGGAGTGAGAAGGTACCTGGGAGGCTCGGAGGTGTACCTGGGAGGCCGGACGTGCACACTGGAGTGCGGAGGTGCCTGGGAGGCTGGAGGTGTATTCGAGGACGGAGGTGTATCTGGGAGGAGAAGTGCACCTGGGAGTTCGGAGGTGTACCTGGGAGTGTCGGAGGTGTCCTGACAGTGTCACGGTACCTGGGAGGTCAGAGGTGTACCAGGGAATGTCAGTGAGTACCTGGGAGTGTCAAAGGTGCACCTGGAGTGTCGGAGGTGTACCTGAGGTCAGAGGTGTACCCAGATTGTCGGAGGTGCACCTGGGAGTAAGAAGGTACCTGGGAGGTCAAAGTGCTCTCGGAGGTACCTGGGATCAGAGGTGTACTTGGGAGGTCAGAGGTATACCTGGGAGTGTCTGAGGTGTACCTGGGAGTGTCAGAGGTGTGCCTGGAAGTGACAGGGCACTTGGAGAGTGACAGAGGTGCACCTGGAGGTCTGAGGTGCACCTGGGAGTGTGTGAGGTATCTGGCAGTGTCTGAGGTGTACCTGGCAGTGTCCGAGGCACTCACAGAGGTACCTGGGAGGTTGAGCTGAGGAGTGTTAGAGGTGATCAGGAGTGACAGAGAGTACCCAGAGTGTCAGAGGATGCACGGGAGGTGAGAGAAGTGTACCCAGAGTGTCTGGGGTACCTGGGAGGTCAGAGGTGTACCTGGGAGTGTCAGGGTGTACCAGGAGTGTCAGTGGAGTACCTGGGAGTCAGAGGGGTACCTGGGAGGTCAGAGGTACCTGGAGGCCGATGTATTTGGGAGTGTCGGACGTGCACCTGGGAGTGTCAGAGGTGTACCAGGAATGTCAGTGGAGCACCTGGGAGGCTGAGGAACCTGGAGTGTCAGAGGTAACTGGAGGTCGGAGGTGTACCCTGGAGGTCAGAGGTGCACCTTGGAGGTCAGAGGTACCTGGGAGAGTCAAGGTGTACCTGGAGTGTCGGAGGTGTACTAGAGAAGGTACCTGGGAGGCCGGAGGAGCCTGGGAGTGTCGGAGGTGCCTGGGAGTGTCGGAGGTGCACCTGGCAGGTCAGCGTGTGCCTGGGAGTGAAAGGTACCTGGGTGTCGGAAGAGCACTGGTGCCGGAGGTTACCTGGGAGGTAAGAAGTACCTGGGAGTCGGAGGTGTACCTGGGAGGTAAGAAGGCACCTGGGAGGCTGGAGGTGCACCTGGGAGTGTCGAGATGTACCTGGGAGGTCAGAGGCACGGGAGTGTCAGAGGGTGCACCTGGGAGGTCATGGTGTACCCAGGAGTGTCTGAGGTGTACCTGGGAGGTCAGAGGTGCTTGGAGTGTCAGAGGCACTGGAGGTCAGAGGTGCCCTGGAGTGTCTGAGGTGTACCTGGGAGTGTCTGAGGTGACCTGGCAGTGTCTCAGGTGTACCTGGCAGTGTCTGAGGTGTACCTGGCAGTGTCTGGTGTACCTGGGAGTGTGAGCTGTGTACCTGGGAGGTTAGAGGTATCAGGAGTGACAGAGGAGTACCCAGAGTGTCAGAGGTGTACCCAGAGTGTGAGGTGTACCTGGGAGTGTCTGGGGTACCTGCAGAGGTGGAGAGGTGTACCTGGAGTGTCAGGGGTGTACCAGGAGGCCAGTGGAGTACCAGGCGAGGAGTACCTGGGAGGCAGAGGTGACCTGGGAGGCCAGGAGGTGCCTTGGAGTGCCAGAGGCACCTGGGAGTGTCACAGGGTGTACCAGGAGGTCAGGAGCACCAGGAATGCTCAGTGGAGTACCTGGGAGGTCAGAGGTGTACCTGGGAGTGCCAGAGGTGCCTGAGTGTCAGAGGCCTGGGAGGCTGGCAGGTGTACCTGGGAGGTGAGGGTACCAGGAGGCAGAGAGGAAGTGTACCTGGGAGGCCAGAGATGTATCTGGGAGCAAGCCGGATGTACTTGGGAGTGTGAGAGGTGTACCAGGAATGTCAGGGAGTACCGGGAGGCTGAGGTGTACCTGGAGGCCGGAGGAAACAGAGGTGGGGAGAGAAGTGTACTGGGAGTAATGGGAGGAACCAGGGAGGAGAAGTGGTACCTGGGAGAAATGGAGGTACCTGCTGTTTGGACGGGTACCTAGGAGTGTCAGAGGTGCACCAGGGGAATGTCAGGAGTACCTGGGAGTGTCAGAGGTACCTGGAGTGTCAGGAGGTGCCTGGGAGGTCAGAGGTGCACCTGGAGGTCAGGTGTAACTGGGAGGTCGGAGGTGCACCTGGGAGTGTTGAGAGCCCGGGAGTGTCAGGTGGAGTACCTGGAGTCTCAGAGGTACCTGGGATGCCGAGGTGTACCTGGGAATATCGGAGTACCTGGGAGCAGTCAGAGGTACCTGGGAGGTCATGGTGTACCTGAGTGTCAGAGGTGTACCTGGGAGGTCAGAGGTGTACCTGGGAGTGTCAGAAGTGCACCTGGGAGGCCGGAGATGGCCCGGAGTGTGAGAAGGTACTGAGCAAGTCAAAATTGGGAGGAGGTACCTGGGAGGTCAGAGGTGTACTGAGAGGCAGAGGTGTACCTGGAGTGTCAGGAGCACCTGGGAGGCCAGAGGTGCACCTGGGAGGCCGAGGTGTTCAGGAGGTCAGAGGTGAATCTGGGAGGTCAGAGGTGCACCTGGGAGCATCAGAGTGTACCTGGAGTGCCAGAGGCACCGAGTGGTCAGGTGTAACTGGAGCAAGGTCGGAGGTAACTGGAATGTCAGAAATCCAGGGAGGCCAGGAGTACCTGGGAGTCTCAAAGGTGCACCTGGGAGTATCAGAGGTGTACCTGGGAATATCGAAGGTGTACCTGGAGAATACGGAGTGCACCTAGGGAGGTCAGAGGTGTACCTGGGAGGCCGAGGTGAGTGGCCAGGGAGGCCAGAGGAATACCAGGAGGCCGGGGCAATGGGAGTTAGAGGTAATGGGAGTTGGGTGTAACTGGGTGTCTCGTGGTGTACCTGGGAATGTCAGAGGTGTACCAGGCAAAGGCAGTCGATAACTAGGAGTCTCAAAGGTACCTGGGAGATCAGAGGTACCTGGAATATCGGAGGTGACACCTGGGAATACAGAGTGCACCTGAGAGTCGGAGGTGTACCGGGAGGTCAGAGGTGCACCTGGGAGCATCAGAGGTACCCTGGGAGTGTCAGAGGTGTACTCTGGGAGGTCAGGTAACTGGGAGTCTCGGGGGTACCTGGGAATGTCAGAGGTGTACCAGGGAGTGTCACAGTACCTGGAGCTCAAAGGTGTACCTGGGAGCACAGAGGTGTACCTGAACATCGGAGGTGTACTCAGAAATCGAAGGTGTACCTGGGAGGCTCAGAGGTGTACCTGGGAGTGTCGGAGGTGTACCTGGGAGTGTCATGAGAGTACCTGGGATTGCTCGGAGGTGTACCTGGGAGTGTCAGAGGTACCTGGGAGTGTCAGAGATGCACCTGAGGCAGGAGGTGTATCTGGGAGGCTGGGACGTACCTGGGAGGTCAGAGGTGCACCAGGGAATGTCAGGAGAGCACTGGGAGGCGTCAGAGGTGTACCTGGGAGTGTCGGAGGTGTACCAGGGAGTGGAGAAGTGTACCTGGAGTGTCGGGAGGTACCTGGTCTTGCAGGACGTACCCAGGGAGTGTCAAGGTGTACCAGGGAATGCCTGGTGAGCACCTGGGAGTGTCAGAGGTGTACCTGGGAGCATCAGAGGTACCTGGGAGTGTCAGAGGTGTACCTGGGGAGGTTGTAACTGGGAGTGTCGGAGGAGTAACTGGGAATGTCAGATGTACCAGGGAGTGTCAGTGGAGCACCTGGGAGTCTCAAAGGTACCTGGGAGTATCGGAGGTGTACCTGGGAACACGGAGGTGTACCTGGAGTGTCAGCGTGACCTGGGAGTGTCAGAGGTGTACCTGGGAGTGTCAGGAGGTACCTGCGAGTGTCAGAGGTGTACCTGGGAGGTCAGGCGGTGTACCTGGAGTGTCGGAGATTACCTGGGAGGTGAGAAGTGTACCTGGGAGTGTGGTGTACCTGGGAGTGTCGGAGGTGTACCTGGGAGTGTCAGAGGTGACTCAGGTCAGAGGTGTACCTGGGAGTGTCATGAGCACCATGTGTCTGAGGTGTACGGGAGGCTGGGAGGTGTCTGAGGGCTGGGAGGCACTTGGAGTGTCAGAGGTGTACCTGGGAGTATCAGAGGCCACCTGGGAGGTCAGAGGTGTACCTGGGAGTGTCAGGGGTGTAACAGGAGTGCTTTGAGGTGTAACTGGGAATGTCAGAGGTGCACAAGGGAGTGTCAGTGAGTACCTGGAGTTCTGTGTGCACCTGGGAGTTTCAGAGGTGTACCTGGGAATATCGAAGGTGTACCTGAGAATATCGGAGGATGTAGGAGCAGTAGAGAGGTGTACCTGGGAGTGCGGAGGAGTACCAGGGAGTGTCAGAGGAATACCTAGAGTGTCAAAGGTGTACCTGGGAGGTTGAGAGGTGTACTTGGGAGTGTCAGGGTGTAACTGGGTGTCTTGGTGTAACTGGGAATGTCAGAGGTGTACCAGATCAGGTCGAGTAACTAGGAGTCTCAAAGTACCTGGGAGTATCAGAGGTGTACCTGGGAATATCGGAGGTGTACCTGGGAATATCGGAGGCACCTGGGAGTGTCGAGGTGTACCTGGAGTGTCCGAGGAGTTCCCGGAGTGTCACAGGAGTACCTGGATTGTCTGAGGTGTACCTGGCAGTGTCAGAGGTGTACCTGGGAGTGTCAGATATGAAACTGGGAGTGCTCAGAGATGATCTGGGAGAGCTGGACGTACCTGGGAGGCCCAGAGGTAAATAGGAATGTCAGAGAGTACTTAGGAGTGTCAGAGGTGTACCTGGGAGTGTCGGAGGTACCAGGAGCGTGAGCGGTACTGAGTGCAGAGGCCTGGGAGTATCAGAGGTGTACCTGGGAGAGTCAGAGAGGTAACCTGGGGTATCAGGGTGTAACTGGGAGTGTCGGAGGTGTAACTGGGAATGTCAGATGTACCAGGGAGGTCAGTGGAGTACCTGGGAGTCTCCAAAGGTGTACCTGGGAGCATCGGAGGTGTACCTGGGAATATCGGAGGTACCTGGAGTGTCAAAGGTGTACCTGGGAGTGTCACGGTGTACCTGGGAGTGTCAGAAGGTACCTGGGAGTGTCAGAGGTACCTGGGAGTGCTCAGCGGTGTACCGGGAGGTCGGAGATTTACCTGGGAGTGTGAGAAGTGCACCTGGATGTCGGGGTACCTGGGAGTGTCGGAGGTGTACCTGGGAGGTTGGGAGGTACTTGGGAGTGTCAGAGGTACCTGGGAGTGTCAAGCGAGACCTGGGAGAGTCTGAGGTGTACCTGGAGTGTCAGAGGTGTTCCCAGGAGGGGTCAGAGGTGCACTTGGGAGTGTCAGGAGGTACCTGGGTGTCAGAGGTGTACCTGGGAGGTTGGGGTGTAACTGGGAGCATCAAAAACCTGGGAGTTCAGAGGTACCTGGAGGGTGTAACTGGGAGGTCGGAGGTAACTGGGAAATGTCAGAGGTGTACCAGGGAGGCCTAGGTGAGTACCTGGGAGTCTCAAAGGTACCTGGGAATAAGAGGTGTACCTGGGAATATCGAAGGTGTACCTGAGAATATCGGAGGTACCCAGGAGTGTCAGAGGTGTACCTGGGAGCATCAGAGGTGCAACAGAGTCAGAGGTACCTGGGGTATCAGGTGTAACTGGGAGTGTCGGAGGTAACTGGGAATGTCAGATGTGTACCAGGGAGTGTCAGTGAGTACCGAGTCTCAAAGGTGTACCTGGGAGTATCGGAGGTACCTGGGAATATCGGAGAGCACCTGGGAGGCCAGGTGTACCTGGGAGGCTGGGGTACCTGGAGGTCAGAAGGTACCTGGGAGGTCAGAGGCACCTGGGAGGTCAGCGGTGTACCTGGGAGTGTCTGAGATTTACCTGGGAGGTGGAAGTGTACCTGGGAGGTTCGGGGTGTACCTGGAGTGTCGGAGGCACCTGGGAGGTCAGAGGTAACTTGGGAGTGTCAGAGGTACCTGGGAGTGTCAGGAGGCCTGGGAGTGTCTGAGGTGTACCTGGGAGCACAGAGGTGTCCCTAGGAGGGTCAGAGGCACTTGGGAGTGTCGAGGTACCTGGGAGTGCCAGAGGTGCACCTGGGAGCAAGTCAGGTGTAACTGGGAGTATCAAAGGTGCACCTGGGAGCCAGAGGTGTACCTGGGAGGTTGGGGTGTAACTGGGAGGCCTGGAGGTGCAACTGGGAATGTCAAGAGGTGTACCAGAGTGCCAGTGAGTACCTGGGAGCTCAAAGGAATCACCGAACATCAGAGGTGTAACGGAATACGAAGGTACCTGAGAATATCGGAGTAAAACAGGAGGTCAGAGGTACCTGGGAGTGTCGGAGGAGTACCAGGGAGGTCAGAGGAACACCCAGGAGGCTGTAGATGTACCTGGGAGTTCAGAGGCGTACCTAGGAGTACCAGAGGTTTACCTGAGTGTCGGGAGTTGTACCTGGGAGTGTCGGAGGCGGACCTGGAGTGTGAGGTACCTCCGGAGCATCAGAGGTGTACCTGGGAGTGCCTGGAGGTGCACCTGGGAATGTCAGAGGCAAACCAGGAGGCCAGTGAAGCACCCAGAGCAAATCAAGGCAATGGAGAGCGTCAGAGGTATCTGGGATGGTTTGACCTGAGGCAATCTGGAGGTGTACCTAGGAGTGTCAGAGGTTACCTGGGAGCATCAGAGGTGCACCTGGGAGGTCAGAGGTGTACTTGGAGCTGTCAGGGGTGTAACTGGGAGGTCTCTGGTGGTGTAACTGGGAATGTCAGAGGTACCAGATAGAAGTCATTCCAGTACCTGGGAGTCTCCCAAAGGTACCGGGAGTATCAGAGGTGTACCTGCGAATATCGGAGGTACTGGGAATGTTGAAGGTACCTGGGAGTGTCAGAGGTGTACCTGGGAGGCCGGAGGTGTTCCTGGGAGTGTCACAGGAGTACCTGGGATTGTCAGAGGTGTACCTGAGCAGTTGAGGTGTAGCTGGGAGTGTCAGAGATGTACCTGGGAGTGTCAGAGGTGTATCTGGGAGTGTTGGACGTACCTGAGGTCAGAGGTGTAAACTAGGGAATGTCAGAGGAGTACTTAGGAGGTCAGAGGTGTACCTGGGAGTGTCGGAGGTGACCAGGAGGTGAGAAGTGTACCTGGAGTGCCGGAGGTGCACTGGTCTGTCGGACGTGTACCCAGGAGTGCAGAGGTGTACCAGGAATGTCAGTGAGTACCTGGGAGGTCAGAGGTGTACCTGGAGTACAGAGGTACCTGGGAGGTCAGGAGGTGTACCTGGGAGTAGTCAGTAACTGGGAGCCGGAGAGTAACTGGGAACAGATGTGTACCAGGGAGTGTCATGGGAGTACCGGAGTCTCAAGGTGTACCTGGGAGATTGACCTGGGAATATCGGAGGTGACCTGGGAGTGTCAAGGTACCTGGGAGTGTCAGGTGTACCTGGGAGTGCTGAAGGTACCCAAGAGTGTCAGAGGTACCTGGGAGTGTCAATGCAGTACCTGGGAGTGTCGGGATTTACCTGGAGGTGAGAAGGTACCTGGGAGTGTCGGGGTACCTGGGAGTGTTCGGAGGTGTACCTGGGAGTCAGAGGTACTTGGAGTGCTCAGAGGTGCACTGGGAGTGTCAGCGGAGTACCTGGGCGTGTCTGAGGTGCACGTGGGAGGGTCAGAGGTGTTCCCAGGAGGGTCGGAGGCACTTGGGAGTGCCAGAGGTGTACCTGGGAGCATAGAGGTCTACCCTGGGAGGCCAGAGGTAAACTGGGGAGGTTGGGGGGTGTAACAGGGAGCGCGGAGGTGTAACTGGGAATGTCAGAGGTGTACAAGGGAGTGCTCAGTGGAGTACCTGGGAGTTCAAAGTGTACCTGGGAGTTTCAGAGGTGTACCTGGAATATCGAAGTGTACCTGAGAATATCGGAGGTGTACATGAGTGTCAGAGGTGTACCTGGAGAGTCGGAGGAGTACCAGGAGTGTCAGAGGAATACCTAGAGTGTCAAAGGTACCTGGGAGTGTCAGAGGTGTACTTGGGAGCGGTGTAACTGGGTGTCCTGGTGGTGTAACTGGAATGTCAGAGGTGACAGTGTCAGTCGAGTAACCAGGAGTCTCAAGGTGTACCTGGGAGCATCAGAGGTGTACCTGGGAATATCGGAGGTACCAAAATATCTGAGTACCTGAGAGTATCGGAGGTACCCAGGAGTGCTCAGAGGTTTACCTGGGAGTATCAGAGGTGTACCTGGGAGTGTCAGAGGTGTACTGGGAGGTCAGGGTGTAACTGCGTCTCCAGAGGTGTACCTGGGAGTGTTGGGAGGTGTGACCAGAGTGCTTGGGGTGTAACTGGGTGCTCGGGTGGTGTGTAACTGGGAATGTCAGAGTGTGTACCAGATAGTGCTTGCCCAGCACCTGTGAGTCTTCAAAGGTGTACTCTGGGAGTATCAGAGGTACCAAGAACACGGGAGGTGTACCTGGAATATTGAAGGTGTACCTGGGAGTGCTGAGGTGTACCTGGGAGTGTCGGAGGTACCTTGGGAGGCGTCAAGCAGGAGCACTTGGGATTGCTGGGGAGGTGTACCTGGCAGTGTCAGAGGTGTAGCTGGGAGGCCAGAGATGTACCTGGAGGCCAGAGGTGGCCTGGGAGTGCTGGACGTACTGGGAGGTTGGGAGAGGTACCAGGTAAATGTCAGAGAGTACTTAGGAGCACAGAGGTACCTGGAGAAGTCGGAGGTGTACCAGGGAGTGTGAGAAGGTACCTGGAGTGTCGGAGGTGTACCTGGTCTTGTCAGGACGTGCAACAGAGCACAGGAGGTGTGCACCAGGAATGCCAGTGAGGCCTGGGGAGGCCAGAGGTGTACCTGGGGAGTATCAGGAGGTACTGGGAGTGTCAGAGGTGTACCTGGGAGTGTCAGGGGTAACTGGGAGGCCGGAGGAGTAATCTGGGAAATGTCAGATGTGTACCAGGAGTGTCAGTGTGAGTACCTGGGAGTCTCAAAGGTGTACCTGGGAGCATGGAGGTGCCTGGAATATCGGGAGGTGTACTGGGAGGCACGGGAGTAAGCTTGGGCAGTACTTGGGAGGTTAGAAGGTACTATGAGTGTCAGAGGTGTACTTGGGAGTGTTGGCGGTGTACCTGGGAGTGTCGGAGATGCACTGGGAGTGTGAGAAGGTACCTGGGAGTGTCGGGGGTGTACTTGGGAAATGGAGGTGCACGGGAGTGTCAGAGGTGGCTTGGGAGGCTGAGGTACCTGGGAGGTCATGAGTACCTATGTGTCTGAGGTGCATGTGGGAGGTTGGGAGGTGTTCTAGGAGGTCAGAGGCACTTTGGGAGGTCAGAGGTGCACCTGGAGTATCAGAGGTCTACCTGGGAGTGTCAGAGGTGTACCTGGGAGCTGTGCAACAGGAGTGTCGGAGTAACTGGGAATGTCAGAGGTGTACAAGGGAGCAAGGTGGAGTACCTGGGAGTCTCAAAGGTACCTGGGAGTTTCAGGAGGTGCACCTGGGAATATCGAAGGTGTACCTGAGAATATCGGGAGGTGTAACAGGAGGTCAGAGGTGTACCTGGGAGGCCGGAGGAGTACCAGGGAGGTCAGAGGAATACCTAGGAGGCCAAAATGGGAGGCCAGAGGTGTACGGGGGAGGTTCAGGTGTAACTGGGTTCTGTGTAACTGGGAATGTAGAGGTGTACCAGATAGTGTCAGTGAGTAACCAGAGTCTCAAAGGTGTACTGGGAGTATCAGAGGTGTACCTGGGAATATCGGAGGTGTACCTGGGAATACCGGAGGTGTACCTGGGAGTGTCAGAGGTGTACCTGGGAGTGTCGGAGGTGTTCCTGGAGTGTCACAGAGTACCTGGGATTGTCTGAGGTGACCTGGCAGTGTCAGAGGTACCTGGGAGTGTCAGAGATGTACCTGGGAGTGTCAGAGGTGTATCTGGGAGTGTTGGACGTGTACCTGGGAGTGTCAGAGGTGTACCAGGAATGTCAGAGGAGTACTTAGGAGTGTCAGAGGTGTACCTGGAGAGTGTGGAGGTGTACCAGGGAGTGGAGAAGTGTACCTGGGAGTGTCAGAGGTGTACCTGGGAGTATCAGAGGTGTACCTGGGAGTGTCAGAGGTACCTGGGAATGTCAGATGTGTACCAGGGAGTGTCAGGAGTACCGTGTACCAGGGGAGTGCTGTGAGTACCTGGGAGTTCTGGAAGGTGTACCTGGGAGACGGATGGGCACCTGGGAATATCGGGAGGAGTACCTGGGAGGCCAAGGTGTGCACCTGGGAGTGTTGGCAGGCACCCAGAGCAACAGAAGTGGCAATCTGGGGAGGCCAGGAGGTGCACCTGGGGAGTGTCATGGTACCTGAGTGTCGGAGATCACCTGGGAGGCAGAGAAGGCACCTGGGAGCAAGTCGGGGTGTACCTGGGAGCAAGTCGGAGGTGTACCTGGGAGGCCAGAGGTGTTCTTGGGAGTGTCAGAGGTGTACCTGGGAGTGTCAAGGAGTACCTGGGAGCAAGCCTGGAGGTGCACCTGGGAGGAGGTGTTCCTAGGAGGGTCAGAGGTGCACTTGGGAGGCTGGGGAGGTGCCTGGGAGGTCAGAGGTGTACCTGGGAGGCCAGGTGTAACTGGGAGCAAGCCGGAGGTGTAACTGGGAATGTCAGAGTAAAATTAGGGAGTGTTGGGGAGGCCTGGGAGTTCCCAAAGGTGTACCTGGGGAGCATCAGAGGTACTTGGGAATATCGAAGGTGTACTGAGAATATCGGAGGGGTACCTAGGAGGCGAGGTGTACCTGGGAGGCCGGAGGAGTACTAGGGAGTGTCAGGAGAATACCCAGGAGGTCAGAGGTGCACCTGGGAGGTCAGAGGTGCACTTGGGAGTGTCAGGGGTGTGTAAACTGGGTGTCTCTGGTGGTGTAACTGGGAATGTCAGAGGTGCACCAGATAGTGTCAAGCCTGAGCAATCTGGGAGTCTCTGGAAGGGGCCAGTACCTGGAGCATCAGAGGTACCTGGGAATATCGGGAGGTGTACCTGGGAACACGGAGGTGTACCTGGGAGTGTCAGAGGTGGCCTGGGAGTGTCGGAGGTGTTCCTGGTGGTGTCAAGCAGGAGGCCTGGGACCTGTCAGAGGTGTACCCGGCAGTGTCAGAGGTGTACCTGGGAGGTTGGGAGATGTACCTGGGAGTGTCACAGGTGCATTCGGGAGCAAGCTGGGACGTACCTGGGAGTGTCAACAAAACAGGGAATGTCAGAGGAGTACTTTAGGAGTAAGCCAGAGGTAAAACTCTGGGAATGTCGGAGGTGTACCAGGGAGGGGAAGGTACCTGGGAGTAAGCCGGAGGTGGACCTGGTCTTGTCGGACGCGTACCCAGGGAGGTCAGGAGGTGTACCAGGGAATGTCAGTGGAGTACCTGGGGAGTGTCAGGGGAGGTGTACCTGGGAGACCAGAGGTACCTGGGAGGCCAGAGGTACCTGGAGCATTTCAGGGGTGTAACTGGGAGCATGGAGGTGTAACTGGGAATGCCAGATGTGTACCAGGGAGTCAGTGAGCCTGGGAGTCTCAAATGTGTACCTGGGAGTACGGAGGTGTACTCTGGGAATATCGGGAGGTACCTGGGAGGCTGGAAGGTGTACCTGGGAGTGTCAGGGTGGTGGTACCTGGGAGTGTCAGAAGGTACCTGGGAGTGTCAGAGGTACCTGGAGTGCCAGTGTGTACCTGGAAGCAAGCCGGAGACATACCCGGGAGTGAAAAGTGGCACTGGGAGCAAGCCGGGGGTGTATCTGGAAGTAATGGAGGTACCTGGGAGTGTCAGAGGTAATGGGAGGTCAGAGGTACCTGGGAGTGTTGGGCGGAGTACCTGGGAGTGTTCAGGTACCTGGGAGTGTCAGAGTGTTCTTAGGGAGGGTCAGAGGTGCACTTGGGAGTGTCAGAGGTGCACCTGGGAGTATCAGAGGTACCTGGGAGCAAGTCAGAGGTGTACCCTCGGAGTATCAGAGGTGCATTCTCCTGGGAGTGTCAGAGGTGTACCCAAGGTCAGAGGCATACCAGGGAGTGTCAGTGAAGTACCTAGGAGTGCTTGCAAAAATTTGAGAGTGTCAGAGTGTATTCTGGGACACGTGGGAGGTGTGGCTCTGAGAGACGAGGCAATGCAGGGGAGGCCAGAGGTTTACCTGGGAGTATCAGGAGGTGGGCCTGGGAGGCCAGAGGCACGGGAGCAAGCCAGGGGTGTAACTGGCAAGCCCCGGTGGTGTAACTGGGAATGCTGGGAGGGGCCAGACAGTGCTTGGCTCCAGTACCTGGGAGTTCTGGGTGTACCTGGGAGTATCAGAGGTGTACTATGAACACGGAGGTGTACTCTGGGAAGGTCAGAAGGTGTACCTGGAGTGTCAGAGGTGTACCTGGGAGTGTCGGAGGTGTGCCTGGGAGGCTGGGCAGAGCACCTGGGATTGTCAGAGGTGTACCTGGCAGTGTCAGAGGTGTAGCTGGGAGGCCAGAGATGGCCCAGGAGGCCAGAGGTATCTGGGAGTGCTGGACTGCACCTGGGAGTGTCAGGAGGTGCACCAGGGAATGTCAGAGAGTACTTAGAGTGCTGGTGGGAGGTGTACCTGGGGAGGCCGGAGGTGTACCAGGAGTGTGAGAAGTGTACCTGGAGTAAGCCGGAGGTGTACCTGGTCTACGGACGTGTACCTAGGGAGTGCTGGGGAGGTGTGGCTCAGGGAATGTCAGGGAGTACCTGGGAGGCTGGGAGGTGTGCCTGGGAGAACAGGTGTACTCTGGGAGTGCTGGGAGGTACTCAAGTGCTGGGGTGTAACCTGGGAGTGTCGGGAGGAGTAACTGGGAATGCCGATGTACCAGGAGCTGCGGAGTACCTGGGAGTTCAAAGGTACCTGGGAGACGGGAGGTGTACTCTGGGAACACGGAGGTGTACCTGGAGCAACAAAGGTGTACCTGGGAGTGTCAGCGGTGTACCTGGGAGTAAGCCAGAAGTGTGCGAGGCCAGAGGCCTGGGAGCAACAAAGGTGTACCTGGGAGCAAGCCGGAGACGCATCTGGGAGGTGAGAAGTGTGTACCTGGGTGTCGGGGGTGTACCTGGGAGTGTCGGAGGTGCACCTGGGAGTGTCAGGGAGGTGTACTGGGAGTGTCAGAGGTGCACCTGGGAGGCCATGAGTACCTGGGCGTGTCTGAGGTACGGGAGTGTCAGAGTGCCCTAGGGGAGGTCAGAGGCACTTGGGAGGCTGGGAGGTACCTGGGAGCATCAGAGGCTCACCTGGGAGTGCTGGGTGAGGTGTACCTGGGAGTGTCAGGGGTGTAACAGGGAGTGTCGGAGGTAAAATTGGAATGTCAGAGGTGTACCAGAGAGGCAGTGGAGTACCTGGGAGTCTCTGGGGTGTACCTGGGAGTTTCAGAGGTGTACCTGGGAATATCGAAGGTGTACCTGGAGAATATCGGAGGTGTACCAGGAGTGTCAGAGGTGTACCTGGGAGTGTCGGAGAGCACCAGGAGTGTCAGGAGAACCCAGGAGTGCTTGCAAGGTGTACCTGGGATGTCAGAGTGTGTACTTGGGAGCACAGGGGTGCAACTGCGTCTCGGTGGTAACTGGGAATGTCAGAGGTGCACCAGATAGTGTCAGTCGAGTAACCAGAGTCTCAAAGGTACCTGGAGTATCAGAGGTGTACCTGGGAACATTTGAGGTGTACCTGGGAACATCGGAGGTGTACCTGGGAGTGCCGGGAGGCACCTGGGAGTGTCCTGGAGGTGCCTTGGGAGTGTCACAGGAGTACCTGGGATTGTCTGGAGGTGTACTGGCAGTGCTGTGGTAGAGGTGTACCTGGGAGTGTCAGGTACCTGGGAGTGTCAGAGGTGTATCTGGGAGTAAGCGGGAGGTACCTGGGAGTGTCAGAGGTGTACCAGGAACAGAGGAGTACGTAGAGTGTCAGAGGTGTACCTGGAGGCTGAGGTGTACCAGAGCGAAAAGTGTGGCCTGGGAGTGCCAGAGGTGTACCTGGGAGTATCAGAGGTGTACCTGGGAGAGTTGTGAGGTGCACTTGGGGGTAGTCAGGGGGTGTAACTGGGAGCAAGCCGGAGGTGTAACTGGGAATGTCAGATGCGCCCAGGGAGGCCTGGAGTACCTGGGAGTCCCAAAGGCCTGGGAGCATCGGAGGTGTACCTGGGAACATCGGAGGAGTACCTGGGAGTGTCAAAGGTGTGGGGAGGTCATGCGGTACCTGGGAGTGTCAGAAGTGTACCTGGGAGTGTCAGAGGTGTACCTGGAGTGTCACAGGTACCTGGGAGGTCGGAGATTTACCTGGGAGTGTGAGAAGTGCACCTGGGAGTCGGGGGGGTGTACCTGGGAGCAAGCCGGAGGTGTACCTGGGAGTGCTGGGAGGTGCACTTGGGAGGCCAGAGGTGTACCTGGGAGCACAGGCGAGGCCTGGGAGTGTCTGAGGTGTACCTGGGAGGCCAGAGGGCCTCAGAGGTCGAGGCACTTGGGAGGTCAGGAGGTACCTGGGAGGTTGGGAGGTGTGGCCTGGGAGGCCAGGCAATCAGAGTATCAAAGGTGTACCTGGAGCCTGAGGTACCTGGGAGTGTCAGGGGGTGGCACTGGGAGGCCGGAGGTGAACTGGGAATGAGGTGTACCAGGGAGTGCCAGTGGAGCACTGGGAGTCTCAAAGGCGTACCTGGGAATATCAGAGGTGCACCTGGGAACATCGGGAAGGCAGTACCTGAGTATCGGGAGGTACCCAGGAGGTCAGGAGGTGTACCTGGGAGGTCGGAGAGTACCAGGAGGTCAGAGAATACCCAGGAGGCTGGGGGAGGTGTACCACTGGGAGTGTCAGGGTGTACCTGGGAGGACAGCGGTGTATCTGGGAGTGTCAGAGGTACCTGGGAGTGTCTGAGATGTACCTGGGAGTGTCTGAGGTGTACCTGGAAGTGTCTGAGGTGTACATGGAGTGTCAGAGGTGTATCTGGCAGTGTCAGCGGTGTGGCCTGGGAGTGTCCATGGTGTACCTTGGAGTGTCAGAGGTGTACCTTGGAGTGTCAGAGGTGTGCCTGGGAGTGTCAGAGGTGCACTTGGGAGTGTCACAGGTGCACCTGGGATTGTCTGAGGTGTACCTGGGATTGTCAGAGGTGTACCTGGGAGTGTCAGGGGTGTAACTGGGAGTGTCAGGGGTGTACCTGGGAGTGACAGCGGTGTACCTGGGAGGCGTCAGGTGTACCTGGGAGTGTCTGAGGTGTACCTGGAAGTGTCTGAGGTGTACATGGAATGTCAGAGGTGTATCTTGCAGTGTCATCGGTGTACCTGGGAGTGTCAGAGGTGTACCTGGAGTGTCTGAGGTGTACCTGGAGTGTCTGAGGTGTACCTGGAAGTGTCAGTGGTACATGGAATGTCAGGAGGTGCACCTGGGAGTGTCAGAGGTGTACCTGGAGTGTCAGGAGGTGTACCAGGGAGTGTCAGTGGTGTACCTGGGAGTTGGCTGGTGTACCTGGGAGTGTCAGAGGTGTACCTGGAAGTGTCAAGGGTGTCCCTGGAAGTGTCAGGGGTGTACCTGGAAGTGAGGTGTACCTGGGAGTGCAGGTGTACCTGGGAGTGGCAGAGGTGTGCCTGGGAGTGTCAGAGTTGACCTGGGAGGTGATTGGTGTACCTGGGAGTGTCAGAGGTGTACCTGGAAGGTCAGAGGTACCTGGGAGTATCAGAGGTGTACCTGGAGGTCAGGGTGTACCTGGGAGGTCAGGTGTAACTGGGAGTGTCGGTGTAACTGGGAGTGCTGAGTTGCACCTGGGAGTGTCATTGGTGTACCTGGGAGCAGAGGTGTACCTGGAAGGTCAGGGTGTACCTGGAAGTGTCAGAGGTGTACCTGGGATTGTCTGAGGTGTACCTGGGATTGTCAGAGGTGTACCTGGGGAGTCAGGGGTGTAACTGGGAGTGTCAGGTGTACCTGGGAGGGAAGTGTCTGGAGGTGCACATGGAATGTCAGAGGTGTGTGGCCTGGTATTGTCATCGGTACTGGGACTGTAAGAGTGTGTACCTGGAGTGTCAGAGGAATACCCGTTAGTGTCAGAGGGGTATACCTGGGCGTGCATTACAGGTACGGGGAGTGTCAGGAGGCACCTGGGAGCAAGGTACCTGGGAGGTTGGAGGTACCTGGGAGTGTCAGAGGTGTTCCTTAAGAGTGTCGGGAGGTGTACCTGGATTGTCAGAGGTAGGCCTGGGAGGTCACAGGTACTCTAGGAAGGCCAGACAGTGGACCTGCGAGCCAGAGGTGCACCTGGGAGGTCAAAGGTGCACCTGGGAGGTCAGGGAGGGCACCTGGGAGGTCAGGGGAGAACCAGTGAGTGTAAGAGGGTGGCCTGGGAGAGCCGAGAGGTGTACCTGGGAATGTCAGAGGTTTACCCCTGGGGAGTGTCTGGAGGCACCTGGGAGGCCTGAGGTGTACCCCAAGTGCCTGAGGTGCACCTGGGAGGTCAGGGGAGAACCAGGAGCAAGAGGTACCTGGGGAGTGTCAGGGGTGTACCTGGGAAATGTCAGAAGCACAGAGTGTCTGAGGTGTACCTGGGAGTGCCTGAGGTGTACCTGGGAGTGTCTGAGGTACCTGGGAGGCTGGGGAGAACCAGGAGTGGTAAGAGGTGTACCTAGAGTGTCAGAGGTGTACCAGGAGTGTCAGAGGAGTACTCTAGGTGTGTCAGAGGTGTACCTGGGAGGCCAGAGGTGGCCTTGAGCAAGCCGGAGGTGTGCCTGGGAGGTAAGAGGTGCACCTGGGGTGTCAGGAGGTACCAGGGAGTGTTAGAGGTGAACCAGGAGTGTCAGAGAGAACCAGGGAGTGTCTGATGTGTGCCTGGGAGTATCGGGAGGTGTACCTGGGAGACGGGAGGTGTACATGGGAGTGTCAGAGGTGTAAATTGGGGTGCTGGCTGGTACCTGGAAGTGTCAGAGGTGTATCTGGGAGGCCAGAGGTACCTGGGAGGTCAGAGGTGAATACCTGGGAGGTTGTGAGGTATACCAAGTGCATCAGAGGTGTACTGGTTGGGAGGTGTACCTGGGAGTGTCAGAGGTGTGGGAGTGTCAGAGGTACCTGGGTGTGCTGAGTGTGTTTTGGAGAGCAAGGCCAGAGGTGTACCTGGGAGGTTGTGAGGTGTACTCTGGGAGACGGGATGTGTACCTGAAGTGTCAGAGGTGTACCTGGGAGTCTCAGAGGTGTTCTTGGAGTAAGCAGTAGATGCACCTTGGAGTGTCTGATGCATACCTGAGGACAGAGGTGTACCTGGGAGGTAAGAGGTGTACACATGGAGTGTCAACAGAGGAATACCTGGGAGGTCAGGAGGCACGGCATCAGGGACACCTGCTGGGAGGTTGTGGGAGGTGCACCTGGGAGTGTCAGAAGTGCACCTGGGAGTGTCAGAGGTGTACCTGGGAGAGTCAGAGGTGTTCCTGGAGGGTGTCAGGAGGTGTACCTGGGGTGTCAGGGAGGTGTACCTGGGAGTGTCAGAGGTACCTGGAAGTGTCAGAGGTGTACCTGGGAGTGTCATTGGTGTGGCTCTGGGAGTGTTGGCTGGTGTACCTGGGAGGCCAGAGGTGTACCTGGAAGTGTCAGGGGGTGTACCTGGAAGCGTCAAAGGTACCTGGGAGTGCTCTCAGGTGTACTTGTGATTGTCAGAGGTACCTGGAGAATGTCAGTGTAACTGGAGGGGTCAGGGGTGTACCTGGGAGTGACAGCGGTGTATCTGGAGTGTCAGGTGTACCTGGGAGTGTCTGAGATGCACCTGGGAGGAAATGAGGTGTACCTGGAAGTGTCTGAGGTGGCATGGAGTGTCAGAGTGTGTGGTCTGCAGTGTCAGCGGTGTATTCTGGAGTGTCCGCGGTGCACCTTGAGCAGTTTGAGAGGTGTACCTTGGGAGGTCAGAGGTGTGTCGGGGAGTGCTCAGAGGTGCACTTGGAGGTCACATGCAGCACCGGGATTGTTCAGGTGTACCTGGGGGATTGTCAGAGGTGTACCTGGGAGCCAGGGTGGAAACTGGGAGTGCCTGGAGTGTCAGAGGTGCTTGGGAGCAAGCCACAGGCACCTGGGACTGGAGGTGGTCTATAGAGTGCCTGAGCTGTACCTGGGAGCACCTGAGGGCCTGGCAGCCTGAGGTGTACCCAAATGTCAGGAGGAGTACCTGGGAGCAAGCCAGGGGTACCTGGGAACAAGTCAGAGGTTTACCTGGGAGGCCAGGAGGTGCACCTGGGAGTGTCAGATTTACCTGGGAAGTGTCAGGGGGTGTACCTGGAAGCAAGTTGGGAGGTGTACCTGGGAGTGCCTGAGGCACCTGGGATTGTCAGGAGGTGCACCTGGGAGTGTCAGTAACTGGGAGTGGTCAGGGTGCACCTGGAGCGTCACAGGTATTCAGTGTCAGTGGTAACTGGGAGGGTCATGGTACTTGGGAGTGTCAGAGGTGGCCTGGGAGTGTCAGAGGTGCACTGGAGTGTCACAGGTGCACCTGGGAGTTATAGAGGTTTAACTGGGAGTGTCTGAGCTGTACCTGGGAAAGTGTTTTGAATTGTACCTGGCAGTGTCTGGAGGTGTACCTGGCAGTGTCATGGTGTACCTGGGAGTGTCATGGTGTACCTGGGAGGTTGAAGCAGTACCTGGGTGTGGAGAAGTGTACCTGGGAGGCCAGAGGTGTATTTTGGGAGTGTCACAGGTGCACCTGGGAGTGTTCTGGAGGTGTTACTGGGAGTGCCTGAGCTACCTGTGAGTGTCAAGGTCACAGGTGCACCTGGGAGTGTCTGATACCGAATGTCTGAGGTGTACATGGAATGTCAGAGGTGTATCTTGCATTGTCATCGGTGTACCTGGGACTGTAAGAGGTACCTGGGAGTTCAGAGGAATACCTGCTAGTGTCAGAGGTATACCCAAGCGTATCAAAGGTGTACGTGGGAGTGTCAGAGGTGCACCTGGGAGGTCAAAAGTGTACCTGGGAGGTCAGAGGTGTACCTGGGAGGCAGAGGTGTTCCTAAGAGTGTCAGAGGTACCTGGGATTGTCAGAGGTGTACCTGGGAGTGCCGGGGTGTACTGGAAGTCTCAGAGGTGTACCTGGATGTGTCATTGGTACCTGGGAGTGTCAGAGGTGTACCTAGGAGTGTCAGAGTAGTACCTGCGAGTGTCAGAGGTGTACCTGGGAGTGCTAGAGGTGTACCTGGGAGTGTCAGAGGGGTACCTGGGAGTGTCAGGAGAACCAGTGAGTGTAAGAGGTGTACCTGGAGAGTCAGAGGTGTACCTGGGAATGTCAGAGGTTTACCTGGGAGTGTCTGAGGTACCTGGGAGTGTCTGAGGTGTACCTGGGAGTGTCTGAGGTGTACCTGGGAGTGTCAGGGGAGAACCAGGAGTGTAAGAGGTACCTGGGAGGCCAGGGGTGTACCTGGGAATGTCAGAGGTTTACCTGGGAGTGTCTGAGGTGTACCTGGGAGTGTCTGAGGTGTACCTGGGAGTGTCTGAGGTGTACCTGGGAGTGTCAGGGGAGAAACCAGAGTGTAAGAGGTACCTGGAGTGTCAGAGGTGTACCAGGAGTGTCAGAGGAGTACCTAGGGTGTCAGAGGTGTACCTGGGAGTGGCTCAGAGGTGTACCTGAGTGTCGGAGGTGTACCTGGGAGTGTAAGAGGTGCACGCGATAGCGGGAGGTGTACCAGGAGTGTTAGAGGTGAACCAGGGAGTGTCAGAGGAGAACCAGGGAGTGTCTGATGTGTACTTGGGAGTATCGGAGGTGTACCTGGGAGACCGGAGGTGTACATGGGAGTGTCAGAGGTGTAACTAGTAGTGTCATTGGTGTACCGAAGGTCAGAGGTGTATCTGGGAGTGTCAGAGGGTGTACCTGGGAGTGTCAGAGGAATACCTGGGAGTGTCAGGTATACCTGGCGTATCAGAGGTGTACCTGGGAGTGTCAGAGGTGTACCTGGGAGTGTCAGAGGTGTACCTGGGAGTGTCAGAGGTGTACCTGGGTGTGTCAGAGGTGTTCCTGAGAGTGTCAGAGGTGTACCTGGGAGTGTCAGAGGTGTACCTGGGAGTATCGGATGTGTACCTGGAAGTGTCAGAGGTGTACCTGGGAGTCTCAGAGGTGTTCCTGGGAGTGTTATAGATGCACCTTGGAGTGTCTGATGTATACCTGAGGAGTGCCAGAGGTGTACCTGGGGAGTAAGAGGTGTACATGGGAGTGTCAGAGGAATACCTGGGAGTGTCAGAGGTATACCTGGGCGTATCAGAGTTGTACCTGGGAGTGTCAGAGGTGCACCTGGGAGTGTCAGAAGTGTACCTGGGAGTGTCAGAGGTGTACCTGGGAGAGTCAGAGGTGTTCCTGAGGGTGTCAGAGGTGTACCTGGGGGTGTCAGAGGTGACCTGGAGTGTCAGAGGTACCTGGAAGTGTCAGAGGGTACCTGGGAGTGTCATTGGTGTACCTGGGAGTGTCATTGTGTACCTGGGAGTGTCAGAGGTGTACCTGGAAGTGTCAGGTGTACCTGGAAGTGTCAAAGGTGTACCTGGGAGTGCCTCAGGTGTACCTGGGATTGTCAGAGGTACCTGAGAATGTCAGGTGTAACTGGGAGTGTCAACCTGGGAGTGACAGCGGTATCTGGGAGTGTCAGAGGTGTACCTGGGAGTGTCTGAGATGTACCTGGGAGTGTCTGAGGTACCTGGAAGTGTCTGAGGTGTACATGGAGTGTCAGAGGTGTACCAGGGAGTGTCAGAGGTGTACCTGGGAGTGTCATTGGTGTACTTGGGAGTGTCAGAGGTGTACCTGGAAGTCTCAGAGGTGTACCTGGAAGTGTCAGAGGTGTAGCTGGGATTGTCTGAGGTGTACCTGGGATTGTCAGAGGTGTACCTGGGAGTGTCAGGGGTGTAACTAGGAGTGTCAGGGGTGTACCTGGGAGTGACAGCGGTGTACCTGGGAGTGTCAGAGGTGTACCTGGGAGTGTCTGAGGTGTACCTGGGAGTGTCTGAGGTGTACCTGGAAGTGTCTGAGGTGTACATGGAATGTCAGAGGTGTATCTTGCAGTGTCTTCGGTGTACCTGGGAGTGTAAGAGGTGTACCTGGGAGTGTCAGAGGAATACCTGGGAGTGTCAGAGGTATACCTGGGCGTATCAGAGTTGTACCTGGGAGTGTCAGAGGTGCACCTGGGAGTGTCAGAAGTGTACCTGGGTGTGTCAGAGGTGTACCTGGGAGTGTCAGAGGTGTTCCTAAGAGTGTCAGAGGTGTACCTGGGATTGTCAGAGGTGTACCTGGGAGCGTCAGAGGTGTACTTGGAAGTCTCAGAGGTGTACCTGGATGTGTCATTGGTGTACCTGGGAGTGTCAGAGGTGTACCTGGGAGTGTCAGAGTAGTACCTGCGAGTGTCAGAGGTGTACCTGGGAGGCCAGAGGTACCTGGGAGTGTCAGAGGGGTACCTGGGAGTGTCAGGGGAGAAACTAGTGAGTGTAAGAGGTGCACCTGGGAGCAAGCCAGGAGGTGTACCTGGGAATGAGAAAGCCGGTCTGGGATTGTCTGAGGTGTACCTGGGAGTGTCTGAGGTGTACCTGGAGTGTCTGAGGTACCTGGAGTGTCAGGGGGAGAACCAGGGAGTGGAAGAGGTGTACCTGGGAGTGTCAGGGTGTACCTGGGAATGTCAGAGGTTTACCTGGGAGTGTCTGAGGTGTACCTGGGAGTGTCTGAGGTGTACCTGGGAGTGTCTGAGGTGCACTGGGATGTCAGGAGAACCAGGGGAGGTAAGAGGTGTACCTGGAGTGCCACAGAGGCACAGGGAGGCCAGAGGAGTACTCTAGGAGTGTCAGAGGTGTACCTGGGAGTGTCAGAGGTGTACCTGGAGTGTCGTGGAGGTGTACTTGGGAGTGTAAGCAGGCACCTTGGGGTGCCGAGGTACCAGGGAGCAGAGGTGAACCAGGGAGTGTCAGAGGAGAACCAGGGAGTGTCTGATGTGTACCTGGGAGTATCGGAGGTGTACCTGGAAGTATCGGAGGTGTACCTGCGAGTGTCAGAGGTGTAACTGGTAGTGTCATTGGTGTACCTGGAAGTGTCAGAGGTGTATCTGGAAGTGTCAGAGGTGTACCTGGGAGTATCAGAGATGTACCTGAGAGCGTCAGAGGTGTACCTGGGAGTGTCAGAGGTGTACCTGGGAGAGTCAGAGGTGTTCCTGAGGGTGTCAGAGGTGTACCTGGGGGTGTCAGAGGTGTACCTGGGAGTGTCAGAGGTGTACCTGGAAGTATAAGAGGTGTACCTGGGAGTGTCATTGAATTGTGCCTGGGAGTGTCGTGGTGTACCTGGGGTGTCAGAGGTGTACCTGGAAGTGTCCAGGGGGTGTGCCTGGAAGTGTCAGGTTTTGCCTGGGGGTGCCTCCAGGTGGCCTGGGATTGTCAGAGGTGTACCTGGGAGTGTCAGGGGTGTAACTGGGAGTGTCAGGGGTGTACCTGGGAGTGACAGCAGTGTATCTGGGAGTGTCAGAGGTGTACCTGGCAGTGTCTGAGGTGTACCTGGGAGTGTCTGACGTGTACCTGGAAGTGTTTGAGGTGTACATGGAGTGTCAGAGGTGTATCTGGCAGTGTCAGCGGTGTACCTGGGAGTGTCCGCGGTGTACCTTGGAGTGTCAGAGGTGTACCTTGGGGTGTCAGAGGTGTGCCTGGGAGTGTCAGAGGTGCACTTGGGAGTGTCACAGGTGCACCTGGGAGTGTCTGAGGTGTAC
>NW_024714025.1:0-12429 GCF_018991925.1 Homarus americanus
TCGATCTTGGGACTTTGTTATACTCCATTAGGGTCCTTTGTTATACTCGATCAGGGTTCTTTGTTATACTCGACCAGGAGATTTTGTTTTTCTCGACCAGGGGACTTTGTTATACTCGATGAGGGGCTTTGTTATACACGAAGAGGGTGCTTTGTTATACTCGATCAGGGGACATTGTTATACTCGACCAGGGGACTTTGTTATACCCGATAAGGGGACTTTGTTATACTACATCAAGGGATTTTGTTATACTCGATCCGGGGCTTTATTATACTCGAAAAGGGACTTTGTTATACTCAATCAGGGACTTTGTTATACTCGATCAGGGGACTTTGTTATACTCGATCAGGGGACTTTGTTATACTCGATCAGGGGACTTTGTTTTACTCGATCAGGGGACTTTGTTATACTCGATATGGGGAATTTCTTATACTCGATCAGGGGACTTTGTTGTACTCGATCCGGATCTTTATTATACTCGATAAGGGGACTTTGTTATACTCGACCAGGGGACTTTGTTATACTCGATGAGGGGGCTTTGTTATACTCGATCAAGAGACTTTGTATATACTCAACTAGGGACTTTGTAATATTCCTTTAGGGGACTTTGTTATACTCCATCAAGGGACTTAGTTATACTCGATCGGAAGATTTTGTTATACTCGATCTTGGGATTTTGTTATACTCCAATAGGGGCCTTTGTTATACTTGATCAGGGGACTTTGTTATACTCGACCAGGGGACTTTGTTATACTCGATAAAGGGCCTTTGTTATACTCGATGAGGGGACTTTGTTATACTCGATCTTGGGACTTTTTTAAACTCAATCAGGGGCCTTTATTACACTCCATTAGGGGCCTTTGTTATACTGGATCAGGGGACTTTGTTATAAGCGATCAAGGGACTTTGTTATGCTCAATCAGGGGGCTTTGTTATACTCGATCAGGAGACTTTGTATATACTCAACTAGGGACTTTGTTATATTCGGTCAGAGGCCTTTCTTTTACTCGATCATGGGACTTTGTTATAATCGATCAGGGGACTTTGTTATACTCCATCAGGGGACTTAGTTATACTCGATCGGAAGACTTTGTTATACTCGATCTTGGGACATTGTTATACTCCAATAGGGTCCTTTGTATACTTGATCAGGGGACTTTGATATACTCGACCAGGGGCCTTTGTTATATTCGATAAAGGGCCTTTGTTATATTCGATGAGGGGACTTTGTTATACTCGATCTTGGGACTTTGTTAAACTCGATCTGGGGCCTTTGTTATACTGGATCAGGGGACTTTGTTATAATCGATCAAAGGACTTTGTTATGCTCGATGAGGGGGCTTTGTTATACTCGATCAGGAGACTTTGTATATACTCAACTAGGGACTTTGTTATATTCGGTCAGGGGCCTTTTTATACTCGATCAGGGGGCTTTGTTAAACTCGATCAGGGGACTTTGTTATACTCGATCAGGGGACTTAGTTATACTCGATCGGGGGGCTTTGTTTTTCTCGATCAAGGGACTTTGTTATACTCGATCAGGGGACTTTGTTATACTCGATCTGGGGACTTTATTATACTCAATCAGGGGACTTTATTATACTCGATTAGGGGACTTTGTTAAACTCGAATAGGGGACTTTGTTATACTCGACGAGGTGGCTTTGTTATACTCGATCAGAGGACTTTGTTACACCCGATCAGGGGACTTTGTTATACTCGATCAGGGGACGTTGTTATACTCGATGAGGGGGCTTTGTTTTACTCGATAAGGGGACTTTGTTATACTCGATCAGGGGACTTTGTTATACTCGATCAGGACTTTGTTATACTCGTCGAGACTTTATCATACTCGATCAGGGGACTTTGTTGCTCTCGATCTTGAAACTTTGGTATACTCCATTGAGGTCCTTTGTATACTTTCGATCAGGGACTTGGTGCATACTCGATCAGGGGACTTTGTTATACTCGATCAGGGGACTTTTGTTATACTCGATCAGGGACTTTGTTTTAATCGATCCAGAGGACTTTGTTATACTCGATCAGGGGACTTTGTTATACTCTAACAGGGACTATGTTATACTCGATCAAGGGGACTTTTGTTATACTCGATCAGGGGACTTTGTTATATACTCGATCAGGGACTTCGTGCTCCGTCGAGGGGCTATACTCGATTAGGGGACTTTGCTATACTCGATCAGAGGACTTTTGTTACACTAGATCAGGGGTTTCATTTATACTCGAACAAGGGAACTTTGCCTCGATGAGGGGCTTTGTTTTTTACTCGATTAGGGGACTTTGTTATACTCGATCAGGGGACTCTGTTATACTCGATGAGGGGGCTTTGTATTACTCGATCAGGGGACTTTGTTATACTCGTCTAGGGGGCTTTGTTATACTCCATTAGGCGACATTGTTATACTCGATCAGAGGACTTTGTTACACTAGAAAGGGGACTTTATTATGCTCGATCAGGGGACTTAGTTATACTCGGTCAGGGAACTTTGTTATACTCGATCAGGGGACTTTGTTATACTCGATCAGGTGACTTTGTTCTACTCGATCAGGGAACTTTGTTATACTCGATGAGGGGGCTTTTTTTTTACTCGATCAGGGGTCTTTGTTATATTCGACCAGGGGAATTTGTTATACTCGATCAGGGGGCTTTGTTATACTCGATCAGGGGACTTTGTTATGCTCGATGAGGGGTCTTTGTTATACTCGATTAGGGGGATTTTTCATACTCGAGCAAGGACTTTGTTATACTCGATCAGGGGTGTTTGTTTTACTCGATCAGGGAACTTTGTTATACTCGATCAGGGAACTTTGTTATACTCGATGAGGGGACTTTGTTATTCCCGATCAGGAGACTTTGTTATACTCCATTAGGGTCCTTTGTTATACACGATCAGGGGACTTTGTTATACTCGACCAGGGGACTTAGTTATACTCGATCTTGGGACTTTGTTATACTCCATTAGGGTCCTTTGTTATACTCGATCAGGGTTCTTTGTTATACTCGACCAGGAGATTTTGTTTTTCTCGACCAGGGGACTTTGTTATACTCGATGAGGGGGCTTTGTTATACACGAAGAGGGTGCTTTGTTATACTCGATCAGGGGACTTTGTTATACTACATCAAGGGATTTTGTTATACTCGATCCGGGGCTTTATTATACTCGAAAAGGGGACTTTGTTATACTCAATCAGGGACTTTGTTATACTCGATGAGGGGACTTTGTTATACTCGATCAGGGGACTTTGTTATACTCGATGAGGGGACTTTGTTTTACTCGATCAGGGGACTGTGTTATACTCGATATGGGGACTTTCTTATACTCGATCAGGGGACTTTGTTGTACTCGATCCGGATCTTTATTATACTCGATAAGGGGACTTTGTTATACTCGACCAGGGGACTTTGTTATACTCGATCAGGGGGCTTTGTTATACTCGATCAAGAGACTTTGTATATACTCAATTAGGGACTTTGTTATATTCCTTCAGGGGACTTTGTTATACTCCATCAAGGGACTTAGTTATACTCGATCGGAAGACTTTGTTATACTCGATCTTGGGTTTTTGTTATACTCCAATAGGGGCCTTTGTTATACTTGATTAGGGGACTTTGTTATACTCGACCAGGGGACTTTGTTATACTCGATAAAGGGCCTTTGTTATACTCGATGAGGGGACTTTGTTATACTCGATCTTGGGACTTTGTTATACTCAATCAGGGGCCTTTATTACACACTCCATTAAGACTTTGGTACTTTTGGATCAAGGGACTTTGTTATAAACGATCAAAGGACTTTGTTATCAACTCCGTCAGGGGGCTTTGTTATACTCGATCAGGAGACTTTGTATATACTCACCTAGGGACTTTGTTATATTCGGTCAGGGGCCTTTCTTATACTCGATGAGGGGGCTTTGTTATACTCGATCAGGGGACTTTGTTATACTCGATCAGGGGGCTTTGTTTTTCTCGATCAAGTGACTTTGTTATACTCGATCAGGGGACTTTGTTATACTTGATCAGGGGTCTTTATTATACTCAATCAGGGGACTTTATTATAATCGATTAGGGGACTTTGTTATACTCGATCAGGGGACTTTGTTATACTCGACGAGGTGGCTTTCTTATACTCGATTAGAGGACTTAGTTACACTCGAACAGGGGACTTTGTTATACTCGATGATGGGGCTTTGTTTTACTCGATCAGGGGACTTTGTTATACTCGATCAGGGGACTTTGTTATACTCGAGCAGGGGACTTTGTTGTACTCGATGAGGGGACTTTGTTATACTCGATCAGGGGACTTTGTTATACTCGATCAGGGGACTTTGTTATACTCGATCAGAAGACTTTGTTATACTCGATCTTGGGACTTTGTTATACTCCATTAGGGTCTTTTGTTAAACTCAATGAGGGGACTTAGTTATACTCGATTAGTGGACTTTGTTAGACTCGATCAGAGGACTTTGTTACACTAGATTAGGGGACTTTGTTATACTCGATGAGGGGGCTTTGTTTAACTCGATCAGGGACTTAGTTATACTCGATCAGGGGACTTTGTTATACTCGATTAGGGGACTTTGTTATACTCGATCTTGAGACGTTGTTATAGTCCATTAGGGTCCTTTATTATACTCGATCAGGGGACTTTGTTATACTCGATCCGGTGCCTTATTATACTCGATATGGGGACTTTGTTATCCTCGACAAGGGGACTTTGTTATACTCGATCAGGGGACTTTGTTATACTAGATTAGGGGACTTTGTTATACTCGATCCGGGGCTTTATTATACTCGGTAAGGGGACTTTGTTATACTCGATCAGGAGACTTTGTGATACTCGATCAAAGGACTTTGTTATACTCGATCAGGGGACTTTGTTATACTCGATTAGGGTCCTTTGTTAAACTCAATCAGGGGACTTAGTTATACTCGATTAGGGGACTTTGTTATACTCGATCAGAGGACTTAGTTATACTCGATCAGGGAACTTTGTTATACTCGATCAGGGGACTTTGTTATACTCGATGAGGAGACTTTGTTACACTAGATCAGGGGACTTTGTTATACTCGATGAGGGGGCTTTGTTTAACTCGATGAGGGACTTAGCTATACTCGATCAGGGGACTTTGTTATACGCGATTAGGGGACTTTGTTATACTCGATCTTGAGACGTTGTTATAGTCCATTAGGGTCCTTTATTATACTCGATCAGGGGACTTAGATATACTCGAACAGGGGACTTTGTTATACTCGATCAGGGGACTTTGTTATACTCGATCAGGGAAGAGTTATTCTCGATCAGGGGACTTTGTTATACTCGATCTTGGGACTTTGTTATACTGCATTAGGGTCCTTTGTTATACTCAATCAGGGGACTTAGTTATACTCGATCCGGGGCTTTATTATACTCGATAAGGGGACTTTGTTATACTCGACCAGGGGACTTTGCTATACTCGATCAGGGGACTTTGTTATACTAGATCAGGGGACTTTGTTAAACTGGATCAGGGGCCTTTGTTATACTCCATTAGGGGCTTTTCATATACTGGATCAGGGGACTTTGTTGTAATCGATCAGGGGACTTTGTTATACTCGATCAGGGGGCTTTGTTATACTCGATCAAGAGACTTTGTATATACTCAACTAGGGACTTTGTTATATTCGTTCAGGGGCCTTTCGTATACTCGAACAGGGGGCTTTGTTATGTTCGATGAGGGGACTTTGTTATTCTCGATCAGGGGACTTTGTTATACTCCATCAGGGGACTTAGTTATACTCGATCGGAAGACTTTGTTATACTCGATCTTGGGACATTGTTATACTCCAATAGGGTCCTTTGTATACTTGATCAGGGGACTTTGATATACTCGACCAGGGGCCTTTGTTATATTCGATAAAGGGCCTTTGTTATATTCGATGAGGGGACTTTGTTATACTCGATCTTGGGACTTTGTTAAACTCGATCAGGGGCCTTTGTTATACTGGATCAGGGGACTTTGTTATAATCGATCAAAGGACTTTGTTATGCTCGATGAGGGGACTTTGTTATACTCGATCAGGGGACTTAGTTATACTCGATCGGGGGGCTTTGTTTTTCTCGATCAAGGGACTTTGTTATACTCGATCAGGGGACTTTGTTATACTCGATCTGGGGACTTTATTATACTCAATCAGGGGACTTTATTATACTCGATTAGGGGACTTTGTTATACTCGAACAGGGGACTTTGTTATACTCGACGAGGTGGCTTTGTTATACTCGATCAGAGGACTTTGTTACACCCGATCAGGGGACTTTGTTATACTCGATCAGGGGACGTTGGATACTCGTTGAGGGGGCTTTGTTTTACTCGATCAGGGGACTTTGTTATACTCGATCAGGGGACTTTGTTATACTCGATCAGGGGACTTTGTTATTCTCGATCAGGGGACTTTATCATACTCGATCAGGGGACTTTGTTATACTCGATCTTGAGACTTTGTTATACTCCATTAGGGTCCTTTATTATACTCGATCAGGGGACTTAGTTTTACTCGATCAGGGGACTTTGTTATACTCGATCAGGGGACTTTGTTATACTCGATAAGGGAACTGTGTTTTAATCGATCAGAAGACTTTGTTATACTCGATCAGGGGACTTTGTTATACTCTAACAGGGGACTTTGTTATACTCGATCAGGGGACTTTGTTTTACTCGATCAGGGGACTTTGTTATACTCGTTCAGGGACTTTGTTATACTCGTCGAGGGGGCTTTGTTATACTCGATTAGGGGACTTTGCTATACTCGATTAGACGACTTTGTTACACTAGATCAGGGGACTTTGTTATACTCGATTAGGCGACATTGTTATACTCGATCAGAGGACTTTGTTACACTAGATCAGGGGACTTTATTATGCTCGATCAAGGGACTTAGTTATACTCGGTCAGGGGACTTTGTTATACTCGATCAGGGACTTTGTTATACTCGTCTAGGGGCTTTGTTATACTCCATTGACGACATTGTTATACTCGATTAGGGGACTTTGTTATACTCTAACAGGGACTTTGTTATACTCGATCAGGGGACTTTGTTATTCTCGATCAGAGGAGTGTGTTATACTCGATCAGGGGACTTTGTTATATTCGATTAGGGGACTTTGCTATACTCGATCAGAGGACTTTGTTACACTAGATCAGGGGCTTTTGTTATACTCGATCAGGGGACTTTGCTATACTCGATGATTGGGCTTTGTTTTACTCGATTAGTGGACTTTGTTATACTCGATCAGGGGACTTTGTTATACTCGTCGAGGGGGCTTTGTTATACTCGATTAGGGGACATTGTTATAGTCGATCAGAGGACTTTGTTACACTAGATCAGGGGACTTTATTATGCTCGATCAGGGGACTTTGTTATACTCGATGAGGGGGCTTTGTTTTACTCGATCAGGGGACTTTGTTGCTACTCGATCTGGGGACTTTGTTATACTGGATCAGGAACTTTTATTTACGATCCCGATCAGGGGACTTTGTTATTCTCGTTCTTGAGACTTTGCTATACTCCATTAGGGTCCATTATTATGCTCGATCAGGGGACTTAGTTATACTCGATCAGGGGACTTAGTTATACTCGATCAGGCGACTTTGTTATACTCGATCAGGGGACTTCGTTATACTCGATCAGGGGACTTTGTTTTACTCGATCAGAGGACTTTGTTATACTCGATATTGGGACTTTGTTATACTCGATATTGGGACTTTGTTATACTGCATTAGGGTCCTTTGTTATACTCAATCAGGGGACTTAGTTATACTCGATCAGGGGACTTTGTTATAATCGATTAGGGGGCTTTGTTATACTCGATCAGGGGACTTTGTTATACTCGATCAGGAGACTTTGTTATACTCGATCAGGGGACTTTGTTATACTCGATCAGGGGACTTTGTTATACTCGATGAGGGGACTTTGTTATACTCGACCAGGGGCCTTTGTTATACTCTATCAGGGGGCTTTGTTATACTCGATCAGGTGACTTTGTTATGGTCGACCAGGGGACTTTGTTATACTCGATTAGGGGGCTTTTTATACTCGATCAAGGACTTTGTTATACTCGATCATGGGTGTTTGTTTTACTCGATCATGGAACTTTGTTATACTCGATCAGGGAACTTTGTTATACTCGATGAGGGGACTTTGTTATACTCGATCTTGGGACTTTGTTTTACTCCATTAGGGCCCTTTGTTATACTCAATCAGGGGACTTAGTTATACTCGATAAGGGGACTTTGTTATACTCGATTAGGGGGCTTTGTTATACTCGATCAGGGACTTTTTTATACTCCATGAGAAGACTTTGTTATACTCGATCTTGGGACTTGTTACTTACTGCATTAGGGTCCTTTGTTATACTCAATCAGGGGACTTTGTTATATACTCGAATAGGGGCTTTGTTCATATAGATCAGGGACTTTGTTATACTCGATCAGAGAGACGTTGTTATATACTCCTTCAGGGGACTTTGTTATATACTCGATCAGGGACTTTGTTATACTCGATGTAGGGACTTTGTTATATACTCGACCAGGGGCCTTTGTTATACTAAGATCAAGGCGGCTTTGTTATACTCGATCAGGGGACTTTGTTATGCTCGATTAGGGGACTTTGTTATACTCGATTAGGGGCTTTTATACTCGATCAAGGAACTTTGTTATACTCGATCCAGGGGTGTTTTGTTTTACTTTCGATCTGGAACTTTGTTATACTCGATCAGGGAACTTTGTTATACTCGATGAGGGGACTTTGTTATACTCGATCTTGGGACTTTGTTTTACTCCATTAGGGTCCTTTGTTATACTCAATCAGGGGACTTATTTATACTCGATCAGGGGACTTTGTTATACTCGATTAGGGGGCTTTGTTATACTCGATTAGGGGACTTTGTTAGACTCGATGAGAGGACTTTGTTACACTAGATCAGGGGACTTTGTTATACTCGATGAGGGGGCTTTGTTTAACTCGATCAGGGACTTAGTTATACTCGATCAGGGGTCTTTGTTATACTCGATTAGGGGACTTTGTTATACTCGATCTTGAGACGTTGTTATAGTCCATTAGGGTCCTTTACTATACTCGATCAGGGAAGTTCGTTATACTCGATCCGGGGCTTTATTATACTCGATAAGGGGACTTTGTTATACTCGACCAGGAGACTTTGTTATACTCGATGAGGGGACTTTGTTATACTAGATCAGGGGACTTTGTTATACTCGATCCGGGGCTTTATTATACTCGGTAAGGGGACTTTGTTATACTCGATCAGGGGACTTTGTTATACTCTATCAGGGGACTTTGTTTTACTCGATCAGGGGACTTTGTTATACTCAATTAGGGGACTTTGTTATACTCCATTAGGGCCCTTTGTTATACTGGATCAGGGGACTTTGTTATACTCGATCAGGGGACTTTGTTATACTCAATCAGGGGGCTTTGTTAAACTCGATGAGGAGACTTTGTATATACTCAACTAGGGACTTTGTTATATTCGGTCAGGGGCCTTTCTTATACTCGATCAGGGGGCTTTGTTAAACTCGATCAGGGGACTTTGTTATACTCGATCAGGGAACTTTGTTATACTCGATCAGGGGCTTCGTTTTTCTCGATCAAGGGACTTTGTTATACTCGATCAGGGGACTTTGTTATACTCGATCAGGGGACTTTATTATACTCAATCACGGGACTTTATTATAATCGATTAGGGGACTTTGTTATACTCGATCAGGGGACTTTGTTATACTCGACGAGGTGGCTTTGTTATACTCGATCAGAGGACTTTGTTACACTCGAACAGGGGACTTTGTTATACTCGATTAGGGACTTTGTTATACTCGATGAGGGGGCTTTGTTTTACTCGATCAGGGGACTTTGTTATACTCGATCAGGGGACTTTGTTTTACTCGTCCAGGGGACTTTGTTATAGTCGATCAGGGGACTTTGTTATGGTCGATCAAGGGACTTTGTTATACTTGATTAGGGGTGTTTTTTTATACTCGATCAAGGACTTTGTTGTACTCGATCATGGGTGTTTGTTTTACTCGGTCATGTAACTTTGTTATACTCGATCAGGGAACTTTGTTATACTCGATGAGGGGACTTTGTTATACTCGATCTTGGGACTTTGTTTTACTCCATTAGGGTCCTTTGTTATAATCAATCAGGGGACTTAGTTATACTCGATTAGGGGACTTTGTTATACTCGATCAGGGGATTTTGTTATTATCGATCAGTGGACTTTGTTTTAATCGATCAGAGGACTCTGTTATACTCAATCTTGCGACTTTGTTATACTCCATTAGGGTCCCTTGTTATACTCAATCATGGGACTTAGTTATACTCGATAAGGGGACTTTTTTATACTCGATGAGGAGGCATTGTTATACTCGATCAGGGGACTTTGTTATACTCGATGAGGGGTGTTTGTTTTACTCGATCAGGGGACTTTGTTATACTCGATCAGGGGACATTGTTATACACGACCAGGGGCCTTTGTTATACTCGATCAGGGGACTTTGTTATTCTCGATGAGGGGACTTTGTTATACTCGATCTTGGGTCTTTGTTAAACTCGATCTTGGGACTTTGCTAAACTCGATCAGCGGACTTTGTTATACTCGATCAGGGGATTTTGTTTTACACGATCAGGGACTTTGTTATTTTCGACCAAGGTCCTTTGATATACTCGAGTCAGGGAATAGGTTATACTCGATTAGGGGACTTTGTTATACTCGATCAGGGGATTTTGTTGTACTCGATCAGGGGACTTTGTCATACTAGATCAGGGGACTTTGTTATACTCGATGTTGAGACTTTGTTATAGTCCAATAGGGTCCTTTATTATACTCGATCTTGAGACTTTGTTATAGTCCATTAGGGTCCTTTATTATACTTGATCAGGGGACTTTGTTATACTCGATCAGGGGACTTTGTATACTCGATCAGGTGACTTTATTTTACTCGATCAGAGGACTTTGTTATACTCGATCTTGGGACTTTGTTATACTCCATTAGGGTCCTTTGTTATACTCAATCAGGGGACTTAGTTATACTCGATCAGGGGACTTTGTTATTCTCGATCAGAAGATTTTGTTATACTCGATCTTGGGACTTTGTTATACTCCATTAGGGTCCTTTGTTAAACTCAATCAGGGGACTCAGTTATACTCGATTATGGGACTTTGTTAGACTCGATCAGAGGACTTTGTTACACTAGATCACGGGACTTTGTTATACTCGATGAGGGGGCTTTGTTTAACTCGATCAGGGACTTAGTTATACTCGATCAGGGGACTTTGTTATACTCGATTAGGGGACTTTGTTATACTCGATCTAGAGACGTTGGTATAGTCCATTAGGGTCCTTTATTATACTCGATCAGGGGACTTTGTTATACTCGATCCGGGGCTTTATTATTCTAGATCAGGGGACTTTGTTATACTCGATCCGGGGCTTTATTATACTCGGTAAGGGGACTTTGTTATACTCGATCATGGGACTTTGTTATACTCGATGAGGGGACTATGTTATACTCGATCAAGAGACTTTGTATATACTCAACTAGGGACTTTGTTATATTCGTTCAAGGGCCTTTCTTATACTCGAACAGGGGACTTTGTTATGCTCGATGAGGGGACTTTGTTATTCTCGATCAGGGCACTTTGGTATACTCCATCAGGGGACTTAGTTATACTCGATCGGAAGACTTTGTTATACTCGATTTTGGGACTTTGTTATACTCCAATAGGGTCATTTGTATACTTGATCAGGGGACTTTGTTATACTCGACCAGGGGCCTTTGTTATACTCGATAAAAAGCCTTTTTATACTCGATGAGGGGACTTTGTTATACTCGATCTTGGGACTTTGTTAAACTCGATCAGGGGCCTTTGTTATACTCCATTAGGGGCCTTTGTTATACTGGATCAGGGGACTTTGTTATAATCGATCAGGGGACTTTGTTATGCTCGATTAGGGGGCTTTGTTATACTCGATCAGGGGACTTTGTTATTCTCGGTGAGGGGACTTTGTTATACTCGATCTTGGGACTTTGTTAAACTCGATCTTGGGACTTTGTTAAACTCGATCAGCGGACTTTGTTATACTCGATCAGGGGGCTTTGATTTACTCGATCTTGGGACGTTGTTATACTCGATCAGGGGACTTTGTTTTACTCGATCAGAGACTTTGTTATTTTCGACCAAGGGCCTTTGATATACTCGAGTCGGGGAATAGGTTATACTCGATTAGGGGACTTTGTTATACTCGATCAGGGGATTTTGTTGTACTCGATCAGGGGACTTTGTTATACTTGATCAGGGGACTTTGTTATACTCGATCTTCAGACTTTGTTATAGTCCATTAGGGTCCTTTATTAT
>NW_024714026.1:0-28619 GCF_018991925.1 Homarus americanus
TGCCATTTTTGCTGTGTTAGCATTGTTAACAGGTAAAGGTAATGGGTAAGTTACCTGACATAAGTTGTCTATAGAGTAAGTCCTCCAACTGAGAATCTATGAAAATTTCTACAGCTAGTTAAGGAATGAGTAGGTGTTAACTCTATTTGGCTAATTTGTAATTTCACTAGCAGTTGCAGCTAGTCTTGGAGAGTCTGTAGATGACTGACTATCTGAGTCTGAGTCACTAATTTCTGTTTGAAACCCCAAATTTTGGAAGAGGTTCCATAAATAGGATATGTATCATCACTTGTAGCATAACACTCACTAAGTTTCCTAATAATATTTATAATGAGTTATGGAAATGAAGAGAAAGAGAATTAAAAGTATATATTCTTTGTGTGAGTCCTCTACTTTATAAATGTGTTTATTTAGTTTTTAGGCCGTTGTGACACCAGCCAGTCAGGACAATTGTAATTCTGACCCACATTGAAAGAGGATCACTTGTAACTTAGAGAACAGTCAACCCCAACTCCCTGTTTGTTTATCTGTCTGTATAACATTGACTTTAACTTATTGTTTTTAATTTTTATTTATAAAATGTGAACCTATCCAAGTATTTTTTCGCCTTGACTGTTATCCCCAGACAATTACTTAGTGCTTGTATATCAATGTTTACAACAACTTTTTCTCGACTATCAGATGATTGGAAAATGTTAAACCATGTGCTGAGAGCCAGGAAGTCTTTAACGGTAATATACAAGCAAGTAATTATTTACTAAGAGGTAGAATCATACCATGTACACAACAATAAAAATATAGTGTTAGACAATATGACACAACAGACTAAGGATTTTGACAAACCTACTGAGATAACAGGAGTAACAGTGTTCGTTTTGAAGTCATCAGACCGATCCATTTGATAGTTTTATGATTGTGTTAAGTGTATGTTGTGGGTTATTTTAAAGTGAGTAAACTACAGTATTATACCAGTGAACTGCCTCTAGTAGGGCTTAGGGTGATAAACCTGATGTACTGGGTGACAACCACCGCTCATTACCACCATGATGAACAACTGTCTGTACACTGAGCATGTGTGGAGTGCATGAGTTGAGTGTATGTACTGAGTACATGAGTTGAGTGTATGGAGAGAGTACATGAGCTGAGTGTATGTAGTGTGTGCATGAGTTGAGTGTATGTAGTGAGTACATAAGTTGAATGTATGAAATGAGTACATGAGTTGAGTGTATATAGTGAGTACATGAGTTGAGTGTATGTAGTGAGTACATGAGTTGAGTGTATGTAGTGAGTACATGAGTTGAGTGTATGTAGTGAGTACTTGAGTTGAGTGTATGTAGTGAGTACATGATATGAGTGTATGAAATGAGTACATGAATTGAGTGTATGTAGTGAGTACATGAGTTAAGTGTATGTAGTGATTACATGAGTTGAGTGTATGAAAAGAGTACATGAGTTGAGTGGATGTAGTGAGTACATGAGTTGAGTTTATGTAGTGAGTACATGAGTTGAATGTATGAAATGAGTACATGAGTTGAGTGTATGTAGTGAGTACATGAGTTGAGTGTATGTAGTGAGTACATGGGTTGAGTGTATGTAGTGAGTATATAAGTTGAGTGTATGTAGTGAGTACATGAGTTGAATGTATGAAATGAGTACATGAGTTGAGTGCATGTAGTGAGTACATGAGGTGAGTGTGTAGTGGGTACATGATGGGTGTGAAAATGAGTACATGAGTTGAGAGTGTATGTAGTAAGTACATGAGTTGAGTGTATGTAGTGAGTATATTAGTTGAGTTTATGTAGTGAGTACATGAGTTGAGTGTGTGTAGTGAGTACATGAGATGAGTGTATGAAATGAATACATGAGTTGAGTGTATGTAGTGAGTACATGATATGAGTGTATGAAATGGGTACATGAGTTGAGTGTATGAAATGAGTACATGAGTAGAGTGTATGTAGTGAGTGCATGAGTTGAGTTTAGGTAGTGAGTACATCAGTTGAGTGTATGTAGTGAGTGCATGCGTTGGGTGTATGTAATGAGTACATGAGTTGAGTGTATGAAATGAGTATACAAGTTGGAGGTATGTAGTGAGTACATGTGCTGGAGTGTATGTAGTGAGTACAAGGGAGTTGGAGAGTGTGTGCGAGTACATGAATTGAGTTTATGAAGTTAGTTCATGAGTTGAGTGTATGTAATGAGTTCAAGAGCTGAGTGAAGGCAGGAGTACTTGATAAGAGTAAAGGAAATGGGCACATGAGCTGAGGTATGAAATGAGGCATGAGTTGAGTGTAAGGAAATGAGTACAAGAGCAAGGGTATGTAGAGTACATGAGCGAGTGCATGTAGTGAGTATACATGAGTTGAGGAAGGAAATGAGTACATGGGGTTGAGTGTATGTAGTGAGTACATGAGTTGAGTGTGTGAAATGAGTACATAAGTTGAGTGTATGTAGTGAGTACATGAGTTGAGAGTATATAGTGAGTACATGAGTTGAGTGTATGTAGTGAGAACATGAGTTGAGTGTATGTAGAGAGTACATGAGTTGAGTGTATGAAATGAGTACATAAGTTGAGTGTATGTAGTGAGTATATGAGTTGAGTGTATGTAGTGAGTACATGAGTTGAGTGTATGTAGTGAGTACATGAGTGAGGTGTATGTAGTGAGTACATGAGTTAACTGTATGTAGTGATTACATGCGTTAAGTGTATGTAATGAGTACATGAGTTGAGTGTATGAAATGAGCACATAAGTTGAGTGTATGTAGTGAGTACATGAGTTGAGTGTGTGTAGTAAGTACATGAGTTGAGTCTATGAAATCAGTACATAAGTTGAGTGTATGTAGTGAGTACATGAGTTGAGTATATGAAAGAGTACATGAGTTGAGTGTATGTAGTGAGTACATGAGTTGAGTGTATGTAGTGAGTGCATGAGTTGAGTGTATGTAGTGAGTACACGAGTTGAGTAAGGAAGAGTGACATGAGTTGAGTGTATGTAGTGAGTACATAAGTTGAGTGGTAGTGAGTGCATGAGTTGAGTGTATGGAAATGAGCATGAGTTGAGTGTGTATGAAATGAGCATGAGTTGAGGTGTAGTGAGTACATGAGTTGGAGTGTAGTATGTATGAAATGAGTACATAAGTTGGAGTGTATGTAGAGTACATGCATGAGTGTATGTTTATGAGTACATGAGTTGAGTGTATGAAAATGAGTACATGTTGAGTGTATGTAGTGAGCATGAGCTGAGTGTATGTAGAGTACATGTTGAGGTATGTAGTGAGTATGAGTTGAGGTATGTAGAGTTCATGAGTTGAATGTATGTAGTGAATACATTAGCTAAGTTTATAAGTATGTAGTGAGTACATGAGCTGAGAGGCGTAGTGAGTACATGAGTTGAGTGTATGTAGAGTACATCAGTTGAGTGTATGAAATGAGTATATGAGTTAAGTATGTAGTGAGTACATGAGTTGAGGTCTGAAATGAGTACATGAGTTGAGTGTATGAAATGAGTACATGAGTTAAGTGTAAGTAGTGAGTGGCATGCTGAGTGTATGAAAAGAGTACATGAATTGGAGAATATGTAGTGAGTACATGAGTTGAGTGTATGTATGAGTGCATGAGTTGAGTGTATGTAGTGAGCATGAGTTGAGTGTATGCAGTGAGTACATGAGCTGAGTGTATGTAGTGAGTACATGAGTTGAGGTATGCAGGAGTACATAAGCTGAGTGTATGTAGTGAGTACATGAGTTGGAGGTGGCGCAGTGAGTAAGAAGGAGCTGAGGTATGTAGTGAGTACAAGAGTTGAGTGTATGTAGTGAGTACATGAGTTGAGTGTGTGTAGTGAGTACATGAGTTGAGTGTAGTGTAGTGAAATACATGAGTTGAGTGTATGAAGTGAGCACATGAGTTGAGTGTATGCAGTGAGTACATGAGTGACATGAGTGTATGTAAGTACATGAGTTGAAGAGTACATTAGCTCAGTGTATGCTGGGCATGTAGTGAGTACATGAGTTGAGTGTATGTAGTGAGTACATGAGTTGAGTGTATGTAGTAAGTACATGAGTTCAGAAAGTATGTTGGGCATGTAGTGAGTACATGAGTTGAATGTATGCAGTGAGTACATGAGTTGAGTGTATGTAGTGAGTACATGAATTGAATGTATGTAGTGAGTACATGAGTTGAGTGTATGTAGTGAGTACATGAGTTGAGTGTATGCAGTGAGTACATGAACTGAGTGTATGTAGTGAGTACATGAGTTGAGTGTATGTAGTGAGCACATGAGTTGAGTGTATGAAATGAGTACATGAGTTGAGTGTATGTAGTGAGTACATGAGTTGAGTGTATGTAGTGAGTACATGAGTTGAGTGTATGCAGTGAGTACATGAGCTGAGTGTATGTAGTGAGTACATGAGTTGAGTGTATGTAGTGAGTACATGAGTTGAGTGTATGTAGTGAGCACATGAGTTGAGTGTATGATGTGAGTACATGAGTTGAGTGAATGTAGTGAGTACATGAGTTAAGTGTATGTAGTTAGTACATGAGTTGAGTGTATGTAGTGAGTACATTAGCTAAGTGTATGCTGGGCATGTAGTGAGTACATGAGTTGAGCGTATGTAGTGAGTACATGAGTTAAGTGTATGTAGTGAGTACATGAGTTGAGAAAGTATGTTGGGCATGTAGTGAGTACGTGAGTTGATTGTATGTAGTGAGTACAGAGGCTGAGTGTATGTAGTGAATACATTAGTTGAGTGTATGTAGTGAGTACATGAGTTGAGTGCTTTAGTGAGTACATGAGTTGAGTGTATGTAGTGAGTACATGAGTTGAGTGTATGTAGTGAGTACATGAGTTGAGTGTATATAGTGAGTACATGAGTTGAGTGTATGTAGTGAGTACATGAGTTGAGTGTATATAGTGAGTACATGAGTTGAGTGTATTAGTGAGTACATGAGTTGAGTGTATATCGTGAGTACATGAGTTGAGTGTATTAGTGAGTATATGAGTTAAATGAATGTAGTGAGTACATTAGTTAATTTCATGTTGGGCATATAGTGAGTACATGAGTTAAGTGTATGTAGTGAGTACATGAGCTGGAGAAAGGTTGGGTATGTAGTGAGTATGTGAGTTGAGGTATGTAGTGAGTACAGAGGCTGAGTGTATGTGGAAATACATTATTGAGTGTATGTAGTGAGTACATGTGTTGAGTGTATGTAGTGAGTACATGAGTTGGAGGTATAAAGTGAGTGTACATGAGTTGAGTGTATTAGTGAGTACATGAGTTGAGTGTATGTAGTGAGTACATGAGTTGAGTGTATGTAGTGAGTACATGAGTTGGAGGTATATAGTGAGTACATGAGTTGAGTGTATGTAGTGAGTACATGAGTTGAGTGTGTATATAGTATACATGAGCTGAGTTATTAGTGAGCATGAGTTGAGTGTATATCGTGAGTACATGAGTTGAGTGTATTAGTGAGTGCATGAGTTAAATGAATGTAGTGAGTACATTAGTTAATTTCTATGTTGGGTATATAGTGAGTACATGAGTTATGTATGTTGGGGCATGTAGTGAGTGCATTAGTTAAGTTCATTTTGCACGGTGAGTACATTATTAAGTTCATGTTGGGCATGTGAGTACATAAGTTAAGTTCATGGGCACAGAGCACATTAGTTAAGTTCATGTTGGGTATGTAGTGAGTACATTAGTTAAGTGTATGTTGGGCATGTAGTGAGTACATGAGTTGGGTCTATGTTGGGGCATGTAGTGAGTGCACATAAGTTCATGTTGGGCATGTAGTGAGTACATTAGCTAAGTCTATGTTAAGTATGTAGTGAGTACATGAGTTAAGTCTATGTTGTATGTAGTGAGTACATTAGTTGTTCATGTTGGGCATGTAGTGAGTACATTAGTTATGTATGTTGGGCATGTAGTGAGTACATTAGTTAAGTCTATTTGGGGCATGTAGTGAGTATTAGTTGTTCATGTTGGGCATGTAGTGAGTACATGAGTTAAGTTCATGCTGGGCATGTAGTGAGTGCATTAGTTGTCTGCGTTGGGCATGTAGTGAGTAATAGTTAAGTTCATGCTAAGTATGTAGTGAGTAAGCATTAGTTAAGTGTATATAAGTATGTAGTGAAAGTACATGAGTTAAGTTCATGTTGGGCATGTAGTGAGTACATTAGTTAAGTGTATGTTGGGCATGTAGTGAGTAACACTTAACTCATGTACTCACTACATGCCCAACATGAACTTAACTATGTACTCACTACATGCCCAACAATGAACTTAACTAATGTACTCACTACATGCCCAACATACACTTAACTCATGTACTCACTACATGCCCAACATGAACTTAACTAATGTACCACTACATGCCCAACACACTTAATCAATGTACTCACTATATGCCCAACATGAACTTAACTAATGTACTCACTACATGCCCAACATACACTTAAAATGTACTCATTACATGCCCAACATGAACTTAACTAATGTACTTACTACATGCCCAACATACACTTAACTAATGTACTCACTACATGCCCAACATGAACTAAACTCATGTACTCACTACATGCCCAACATGAACTTAATTAATGTACTCACTGCATGCCCAACATACACTTAACTAATGTACCACTACATGCCAACGTACACTAAACTCATGTACTACCACATGCCCAACATGAACTTAACTAATGTACACTACATGCCCAACACACTTAACTAATGTACTACCACATGCCCAATGTGAACTTAACTAATGTACTCACTACATGCCCAACATGAACTTAACTAATGTACTACCACATGCCCAACATACACTAAACTAATGTACTCACTACATGCCCATCATACACTTAACTAATGTACTCACTACATGCCCAACATACACTTAACTAATGTACTCACTACATGCCCAACATGAACTAAACTCATGTACTCACTACATGCCCAACATGAACTTAATTAATGTACTCACTGCATGCCCAACATACACTTAACTAATGTACTCACTACATGCCCAACGTGAACTTAACTAATGTACTCTTTCATGCCCAACATAAGACTTAACTAATGTACTCTTTCACCCCAACATACACTGAATTCAATGTACTCACTACATGCCCATCATACACTTAACTAATATGCTCACTACGCGCAACATACACTTAACTAATGTGCCTCACTACATGCCCAACATAGACTAAACTCATGTACTCACTACATACTTATATGAACTTAACCAATGTACTCACCTCATGCCAACATACATAACTAATGTACTCACTACATGCCCCAACGCGTGAACTTAACTAATGTGCTGCTACATGCCCAACATGAACTTAACTAATGTTCACTCACTTTCATGCCCAACATACACTTAACTAATGTACTCACTACATGCCCATCATACACTTAACTAATGTACTCACTACATGCCCAACATGAACTTAACTAATGTACTCACTACATGCCCAACATGAACTTAACTAATGTACTCACAACATGCCCAACATACACTTAACTAATGTGCTCACTACATGCCCAACATACACTTAACTCATGTACTCACTACATGCCCAACATACACTTAACAAATGTACTCACTACATGCCCAACATACACTTAACTCATGTACTCACTACATGCCCAAAATGAACTTAACTAATGTACTCATTACATGCCCAAAATACACTTAACTTATGTACTCACTACATGCCCAACATGAACTTAACTCATGTACTCACTGCATGCCCAACATACACTTAACTCATGTACTCACTACATGCCCAACATACACTTAACTTATGTACTCACTACATGCCCAAAATGAACTTAACTAATGTACTCACTACATGCCCAACAACATGTACTCTCATGCCCAACATGAACAACTCATGTACTCACTACATGCCCCAACATACATAACCTGTGTACTCACTACATGCTTAGAAATGAACTTAACCCTAATGTACTCACTACATAGCTTATACACTTAACTCATGTACTCACTACATGCCCAACATGAACTTAACTAATGTACTCACTACATGCCCAACATACACTTAACTCATGTACTCACTACATGCCCAACATACACTTAACTTATGTACTCACTACATGCCCAACATGAACTTAACTCATGTACTCACTACATGCCCAACATACACTTAACTTATGTACTCACTACATGCCCAAAATGAACTTAACTTATGTACTCACTACATGCCCAACATGAACTTAACTCATGTACTCACTACATGCCCAACATACACTTAACTTATGTACTCACATACTTAACATACCTTAACTAATGTACTACTACATGCCCAACATAACTTTAACTATATGAACTTAACTAATGTACTCACTGCATGCCCAACATAACTTACATGTACTCTTTCATGCCCAACATGAACTTAACTCATGTACTCACTACATGCCCATACCTTAACTAATGTACTCACTACGCTGCCCAACATAACTTAACTCATGTACTCACATGCCCAAAATGAACTTAACAATGCACTCCTCATGCCCAACATGAACTTAACTTTTGTACTCACTACATGCCCAACATGAACTTAACTAATGCACTCACTACATGCCCAACATGAACTTAACTTATGTACTCACTACATGCCCAAAATGAACTTAACTAATGTACTCACTACATGCCCAACATACACTTAACTAATGTACTCACTACATGCCCAACATGAACTTAAATAATGTACTCACTACATACCCAACATGAACTTAACTTATGTACTCACTACATGCCCAACATGAACTTAACTAATGTACTCACTACGTGCCGAAAATGAACTTAACTAATGCACTCACTACATGCCCAACATACACTTAACTCATGTACTCACTATATGCCCAACATGAAATTAACTAATGTACTCACTACGTGCCGAAAATGAACTTAACTAATGCACTCACTACATGCCCAACATACACTTAACTCATGTACTCACTACCAACATAACTTAATAATGCTCATGTGCCGAAAATGAACTTAACTAATGCACTCACTACATGCCCAACATACACTTAACTCATGTACTCACTATATGCCCAACATGAAATTAACTAATGTACTACTACATTCATTTAACTCATGTACTCACTAATACACTAACTCATGTACTCACGATATACACTCAACTCATGTACTCACTAATACACTCAACTCATGTACTCACTATCACACTCAACTCATGTACTCACTACATACACTCAACTCATGTACCACTATATACACCAACTCATGTACTCACTACATACACTCAACTCATGTACTCACTACATACACTCAACTCATGTACCACTAACACACTCAACTCATGTACCACTTATACACCAACTCATGTACTCACTACACACTCAACACATGTACTCACTACATACACTCAACTAATGTATTCACTACATACACTCAGCCCTGTAATTACTACATACACTCAACTCATGTACTACTACATGCCCAACATACTTTCAACTCATGTACCACTACATATGCTCAACTCATGTACTCACTACATGCCCAGCATACACTTACTAATGTACTCACTACATACACTAACTCATGTACTAACTACATACACTTAACTCATGTACTCACTACATTCACTCAACTCATGTACCACATCATACACCTCAACTCATGTGCTCACTACATACACTCAACTCATGTACTCACTACATACACTCAACTCATGTACTCACTCATACTCAGCTCATGTACCACTGCATACACTCAACTCATGTACTCACTACATACACCAACTCATGTACTCACTACACACTCAACTCATGTACTCATTTCATACACTCAACTCATGTGCTACATACACTCAACTCATGTACTCACTCACATACACTCAGTTCATGTACTCACTGCATACACCAACTCATGTACTCACTACATACACTAACTCATGTACTCACTACATACATTCAATTCATGTACTCACTACATACACTCAACTCATGTACTCACTGCATACATCCAACCTATGTACTCACTACATGCCCTAACTCATGTACTTACTACATACACTCAACTCATGTACTCACTCACATACACTCAACTCATGTACTCACTACATGCCCAGCATACACTGAGCTAATGTACCAACTACATACACCAACTCATGTACTAACTACACACCCTAATCATGTACTCACCACATTCACCAACTCATGTACTCACTTCATACACTCAACTCATGTGTTCACTACATACACTCAACTCAGTACCACTACATACACCAACCCATGTACTACCACACACTCAACTCATGTACTCACTACATACACTCAACTCATGTACTCACTTCATACACTCAACTCATGTGTCTACTACATACACCAACTCATGTACTCACTACATACATTCAATTCATACCTACCACATACACCAACTCATGTACTCACTGCATACATTCAACTCATGTACTCACTACATGCCCAACATACTTTCTGAACTCATGTACTCTACTACATACACTAACTCATGTACTCACTACATACACTCAACTCATGTACTCACTCTGCCCAGCATACACTGAGACTAATGTACTCACTACATACACTCAACTCATGTACTAACTACATACACCCCACTCATGCCTCACTACATACACCAACTCATGTACTACCCATACACTCAACTCATGTGTTCACTACATACACTCAACTCATGTACTCACTCACATACACTCAACTCATGTACTCACTACATACACTCAACTCATGTACTCACCATACACTCAGCCATGTACTCACTACATACACTCAACTCATGTACCACTACATACACTCAGCTATGTACTCACTGCATACACTCAACTCATGTACTCACTACATACACTCAACTCATGTACTCACTACATACACTCAACTCATGTACTCACTACATACACTCAACTGCACCTACACACTCAACTCATGTACTACCACATATTCTCAACTCATGTACTCACTACATACACTCAACTCATGTACTACCACTTACACTTAACTCATGTACTCATTTCATACACTCAACTCATGTACTCATTTCATACACTAACCCATGTACTCACTACACACTTAACTCATATACTCATTTCATACACTCAACTCATGTACTCACTACATACACTCAACTCATGTACTCACTACATACTCAACTCATGTACTCACTACATGCCCAGCATAAACTTAGCTAATGTATTCACTACATACATTCAACTCATGAACTCACTACATACACTCAACTCATGTACTCACTACATACACTCAACTTATGTACTCACTACATACACTCAACTCATGTACTCACTACATACACCAACTTATACCATTTCATACACTCAACTCATGTACTCATAAACATAACTCAATGCATGTACTCACTACATACACTCAACTTATGTACTCATTTCACATTCAACTGATGTACTCACTACATACACTCAACTCATGTACTCATTTCATACACTAAACTCATGTACTCACTGCATACACTCAACTTATGTACTCATTTCATACACTCAACTCATGTACTATTACATACACTCAACGCATGTACTACTACATACACTCAACGCATGTACTCACTACATACACTCAACTTATGTACTATTTCATACATTCAACTGATGTACTCACTACATACACCTCTACTCATGCTCATTTCATACATTCAAATGATGTACTACTACATACACCTCAACTCATGTACTCACTACATACACTCAACTCATGTACTCACAACATACACTCAACTCATGTACTAACCACATACACCCAACTCATGCACTCACCACATACACCTCAACTCATATCACTCACATACACTCCAACTCATGTACTCACCACACACTCAACTCATGTACCACCACATGCCCAGCATACACTGAGCTAATGTACTACTCACATACACCAACTCATGTACCAACCACATACACCCCACTCATGCACCACATTCACCACCCATGTACTCACTCATACACTCAACCATGTGTTCACTACATACACTCAACTCATGTACCACTACATACACTCCAACTCATGTACTACTCACATACACTCAACTCTTGCACTACTACATACACTCAGCTCATGTACCACTGCATACACTCAACTCATGTACTCACTACATACACTCAGCTTATGTACTCACCATACACACTCAACTATGTACTCACTACATACACTCAGCTCATGTACTACTGCATACACTCAACCATGTACCACTACATACACTCAACTCATGCACTATACATACACTCAGCTCATGTACTCACTGCATACACTCAGCTCATGTACTCACTACACATACACTCAACTCATGTACTACCACATGCCCAGCAAACTTAGCTAATGTATTCACTACATACATTCAACTCATGAACTCACTACATACACTCAACTCATGTACCACTACATACACTCAACCTCATGTACCAATCCACATACACCAACTCATGTACTACCACATACACTCAACTCATTTACTCACTACATACACTCAACTCATGTTCTCACTACATACACTTAACCCATGTACTACTACATAACTCCAACTTATGTACTCCATTTCACACTCAACTCATGTACTCATTACATACACTCAACGCATGTACTCACTACATACACTTAATTCATGTACTACCACATATACTCAACTCATGCTCACTACACCAACTCATGTACTCACTACATAAACTCAACTCATATACTCACTACATACACTCAACTTATGTACTCATTTCATACCTCAACTCATGTACTCACTACATACACTCAACTCATGTACTACCACATACACTAACTCATGTACTACTACATACACTTAACTCGTGTACTCATTTCATACATCAACTCATGTACCCATTTCATACACTCATATCATGTATCTACTGCATACACTCAACTCATGTACTCACTACATACACCTCTCATGTACTTATTTCATACATTCAACTGATGTACCTACCATACACTCAACTCATGTACTCACTACATACACTCAACTCATGTACTCACCACATACACTCAATTCATGTACTCACTACACACTCAACTCTTGTACCTTCATACACTCTACTCATGTACTCATTTCACATTCAACTGATACCACTACATACACTCAACTTATGTACCATTTCATACATTCAACTGATGTACTACTACATAAACTCAACTGATGTACTCACTACATAAACTCAACTCATGTACTACTCACATACACTCTACTCATGTACCACACATAAACTCAACTTATGTACCACTAGTTACACTCAACTCATGTACTCATTTCATACACTCATCTCATGTACTCACTACATACACTCAACTCATGTACTCACTACATACACTCAACTCATATACTTACTACATACACTAACCCCAGCCACATACACTCAACTCATGTACTCACTACATACACTAACCTCATGTACTCACTACATACACCTCAACTCATGTACTCACTACATACACTCAACTTATGTACCATTTCATACACTAAATTTCATAACACACATACAACTGCATGTACTCACTACATACACTCAACTCATGTACTCACTACATACACTCAACTCATGTACTCACCACATACACTCAACTCATGTACTCACTACATACACTCAACTTATGTACTCATTTCATACACTCAACTCATGGACTCACTACATACACTCAACCATGTACTCACTACAAACACTTAACCATGTACTCATTTATACACTCAACTCATGTACTCATTTCATACACTCCACTATGTACCCATTTCATACACTCATATCATGTACTCACTGCATACACTCAACTCATGTACTCACTACATACACTTTACTCATGTACTATTTCATACATTCAACTGATGTACCACTACATACACTCAACTCATGTACCATTTCATACACTCAACTCATGTACTCACTACATACACTCAACTCATGTACTCACTACATACACTCAACTCATGTACTCAACTACATACACTCAACTCATGTACTCACTACACACCCACCTATACTCACTACATACACTAACTTATGTACTCATTTCATACACTCAACTCATGTACTCTCTACATACACTCAACTCATGTTCTCACTACATACACTTAACTCATACTCACTACATACACTCAACTTATGTACTCATTTCATACACCAACTCATGTACTCATTACATACACTCAACTCATGTACTACCACATACACTCAATTCATGTACTACCACATATACCAACTCATATTCACACACCAACTCATGTACTCACTACATAAACTCAACTCGTATACTCACTACATACACTAACTTATGTACTCATTTACACTCAACTCATGTACTACTACATACACTCAACTCATGTACTCACTACATACACTAACCTATGTACTACTACATACACTCTAACTCTTGTACTCATTTCATACACTCAACTCATACCCATTTCATACACCATATCATGTACCACTGCATACACTCAACTCATGTACCACTACATACACTCTCTTATGTACTTATTTCATACACCCAACTGATGTACTCACTACATACACTCAACTCATGTACTCACCACATACACTCAACTCATGTACTCACTACATACACTAATTCATACCACTACATACACTCAACCTTGTACTCATTTCATACACTCTACCATGCCTCATTTCATACATTCAACTGATGTACTCACTACATACACTCAACTTATGTACTCATTTCATACATTCAACTCATGTACTACTACATAAACTCAACTGATGTACTCACCACATAAACTCAACTCATGTACTTACCATACACTCTACTCATGTACTCACTACATACACCAACTTATGTACTCACTAGTTACACTCAACTCATGTACTCATTTCATACACTCATCTCATGTACTCACTACATACACTCAACTCATGTACTCACCACATACACTCAACTCATGTACTACTACATACACCAACCCTATGTACTTACTACATACACTCAACCCATGTACTACTACATACACCAACTCATGTACTCACTATACACCTCAACTCATGTACTACTACATACCAACTATGCTCATTTCATACACTCAACTCATGTACTCATTACATACACTCAACGCATGTACTCACTACATACACTCAACTCATGTACTCACTACATACACTCAACTCATGTACTCACTACATACACTAACTCATGTAATCACTACATACACTCAACTTATGTACTCATTTCATACACTCAACTCATGGACTCACTACATACACTCAACTCGTACTCACTACAAACACTTAACTCATGTACTCATTTCATACACTCAACTCATGTACTCATTTCATACACTCTACTCATGCACCATTTCATACACTCAGCTCATGTACTCACTGCATACACTCAACTCGTACTCACACTACATACACTAACCCATGTACTCACTTACATACATTCAACTCATGTACTCACTACATACACCAACTCATGTACTCACTTCATACACTCAACTCATGTACTCACCACATGCCCAACATATTCTAACCCATGCACTTACCACATACACCCTCAACTCATGTACCACCACACACTCAACTCATGTACTCACCACATACCCACATACACTAACTAATGCACCACTCACATACACTCAACTCATGCACTTACCATACACCTCACCATGTACTCACCACATACACTCAACCTGTACCACTTCATACACTCAACTCATGTATTCACTACATACACCAACTCATGTACTCACTACATACACTCAACTCATGTACTACTTCATACACCAACTCATGTACTCATCACATACACTAACCCATGTACTCACTTCATACACTAACCCATGTGTTCACTACATACACTCAACCCATGTACTCACTACACACACTCAATTCATGTACTCACTACATACACCACATGTACTCACTCATACATTCACCATGTACTCATTATTTCTAACTCATGTACTCACTACATACACTCAACTCATGTACTACCATACACTCAACTCATGCACTCACTACACATACACTGAGCCAATGTACCTCACTACATACACTAACTCATGTACTAACTACATACACCCCACCATGTACTCACTACATTCACCAACCTATGTACTCTATACACTAACTCATGTGTCTACTACATACACCAACTCATGTACTACCATATACACTCAACTCATGTACTCACTTCATACACACTCAACCTTGTACCACCACATACACTCAGCTCATGTACTCACTGCATACACTCAACTCATGCACTACCACACACTCAGCTTATGTACTCACTACACACCAACTCATGCACCACCACACACACCAGCCCATGGCACCACCATACACCAACCCATGCACCACTACATACACTAACCTCTGCACCCACATACACTCAACTCATGTACTCACTCACATATTCTCAACTATGTACTACCACACACACACCAACCTCATGTACCACTCACACACTCTAACTCATGCACCACTTCACACACCCCAACTCATGCACCATTTCACCACCAACTCATGTACTCACCACATACACTTAACTCATACACATTTCATACACTCAACTCATGTACTCACCACATACACTCAACTCATGTACTACATACACCAACTCACTACCACATGCCCAGCATAAACTTAGCCAATGTATTCACTACATACATTCAACTCATGTACTCACTACATACACTCAACTCATGTACTACCACATACACTCAACTTATGTACTCACTACATACACTAACTCATGTACTCACTTACATACACCAATTATGTACCATTTACACACCCAACTCATGTACTCACAACATACACTCAACTCATGTATCACTACACACACTCAACTTATGTACCATTTCATACATCTAACTCATGTACCTACTACACACACTCAACTCATGTACTCATTTCATACACTAAACTCATGTACTCACTACATACACTCAACTTATGTACTACTTCATACACTAACTCATGTACTCATTACATAACTCCAACGCATGTACTCACTACATACACCAACTCATGTACTCACTACATACACTCAACTCATGTACTATTTCATACATCCAACTCATGTACTCACTACATACACTTCACTCATGTACTCATTTCATACATTCAAATGATGTACTCACTACATACACTCAACTCATGTACCACCACATACACCAACTCATGTACCACTACATACACCAACTCATGTACTCACCACATACACCCAACTCATGTACCACTACATACACCAACCCATGTACCACTACATACACTCAACTCATGTACCACTACATACACCAACTCATGTACCACCACATGCCCAGCACACACTGAGCTAATGCCACTACACATACACCAACTCATGTACTAACTACATACACTCAACTCATGTACTCACCACATTCACCAACTCATGCACCACTCATACACTCAACTCATGTATCTACTACATACACCAACTCATGTACTCACTACATACACTCAACTCATGTACTCACTACATACACTCAACTCATGTACTCACTACATACACTAACCTCATGTACTCACTACATACACTCAACTCATGCACTCTCACTATATACACTCAACTCATGTACTCACTACATACACTCAACTCATGTACTCACCATATTAATAACTCATGTACTACTACATACACTCAACTCATGTAGTTACACATACACTTAATTCATGTACTCACTACATACACTCAACTCATGTGCTCTTTTCATACATCCAACTCATGTACTCATTTCATACATTCAACTCGTAGCTACCATACATACACTCAACTCATGTACTCCTACATACAATCAACTCTATGTACTCTTTCATATTTCAACTCATGTACTACTAATGCTCATGTACAGTCAGTTGTTTACTGTGTGGTAATGATGGTTGTCACCAGTACCTCAGGTTTATCACCCTAAGCTACTAGAGGCAGTTCACTGGAGTATACTGTAGTTTTACTCACTTTAAAATAACCCACAACATACACTTTAAACACAATCACAAAACTATAAAAATGGATCGGTCTGATGACTTTCAAAACGAACACTGTTATCTTGTTATCTCAGTAGGTTTGTCAAAATCCTTAGTCTGTTGTGTCATATTGTCTAACACTATATTTTATTGTGTGTACATGGTATGATTCTACCTCTTACAGTAAATAATTACTTGCTTGTATATTACCGTTAAAGACTTCCTGGCTCTTCCAGCACATGGTTTAACATTTTCCAATCATCTGAAAGTAGAGAAAAGTTGTTGTAAACATTGATATATATGCACTAAGTAATTGTCTGGGAGTTCACAGTCAGGGAAAAGATACTTGGATAGGTTCACATTTTATAAATAAAAAGTAAAACAATAAGTTAAAGTCCAATGTTATACAGACAAGATGAAGCAAACAGGAGTTGGTTGGCTGTTCTAAGCAAGTGATCCCTCTTCAACGTGGGTCAGGGTACAATGTCCTGACTGGCTGGTGTCACACCTCAGCTGACAGTTTAGACAACATATCCACATAACGTAGAGGACAGTCCAACAATTAACGAAAAAAACATACAGAGGTGATCACATCGTACATTTCAGAATATAATGACTCTTTACAATATAATAATACAATACTTACATAATACAAAACTGCTGTAATGTACTCACTACATACACACTCAACCCATGTATCTACCATGCCTGCATACACTGAGCTAACACCACTACATACACCCAACTCATGTACTAACTACATACACCCTTCACCATGTACCTACTACATTCACCTCAACCTATGTACTCACACTTCACACACTCAACTCATGTGTTCACCACATACACCAACCATGCACTCACCACATACACCAGCTCATGCACTACCTGCTAAATATACCTCAACCTATGTACTCACTATGCTCAGCACATAAACTTAGCTAATGTATTCACCACACACATTCAAACTCATGAACTCACTACTACATACACCAACTCATGTACTACTACATACACTCTCAACTCATGCACAACTACATACACCCAACTCATGTACTCACCACATACACTCAACTCATTTACTCACTACATACACTCAACTCATTTTCTCACTACATACACTTAACTCATGTACTACTACATACACTCAACTTATGTACTATTTCATACACTCAACTCATGCACTCATTACATACACTCAACGCATGTACTCACTACATACACTTAATTCATGTACTCACTACATATACTCAACTCATGTGGGTTCACTCACATACACCAACTCATGTACCTCACTACATAAACTCAACTCGTATACTCACTACATACACTCAACTTATGTACTCATTTCTCATACCCTCAACTCATGTACTCACTACATACACCAAATCATGTACTCACTCACATACACTCAACTCATGTACTCACTACATAATATCTCTTATCTCGTGTACCATTTCATACACTCAACTCATATGTACCCATTTCTACACACTCATATCATGTATTCACTGCATACACCAACTCATGTACTAATTACATACACTCTTCCCATGTACTTATTTCATACATCCAACCTGATGTACCACTACATACACTCACCCCATATATCACTACATACACTCAACTCATGTACTCACTACATACACTCAATCTACATGTACTCACTACATACACTCAACTCTTGTACTCATTTCACACTCTAAAATTTATTTGTTACATTCAACTGATGTACTCACTACATACACTCAACTTATGTACTCATTTCATACATTCAACTGATGTACTCAATTACATAAATCCTCAACTGATGTACTCACTACATAAACTCAACTCATGCGTACTCACCACATACACTCTACCATGTACTCTCACTACATAAACTCAACTTCTATGTACTACTCAGTTACACTCAACCCATGTACTATTTCATACACACTCATCTCATGTACTCACCACATACACTCAACTCATGTACTCACTACATACACTCAACTCATATACTACTACATACACTCAACTCATGTGCCTCTACTATTACATTCTCAACTCGTGTACTCACTACATACACCTCAACCCATGTACTCACTACACACACCTCAACTCATGTACTCACTACATACACCTCAACTTATGTACTCATTTCATACACTCAACTCATGTACTCATTACATACACACCTCAACGCATGTACCACCAAGCATACACTCAACTCATGTACTCACTACACACTCAACTCATGTACTCACTACATACACTAACCCATGTACTCACTACATACACTCAACTTATGTACCATTTCATACACTCAACTCATGGACTCACTACATACACTCAACTCATGCATCACCATACTTAACTCATGTACTCATTTCATACACTCAATCTTATGTACAATATTTCATACACTCTACTCATGTACCCATTTCATACACTCTGGTCATGTACTCACTGCATACACTCAACTCATACTCACTACATACACTTTACTCATGTACCATTTCATACATTCAACTGATGTACTACCATACACTCAACTCATGTACTCATTTCATACACTCAACTCATGTACTCACTACATACACTCAACTCATGTACTCACTCACATACACTCAACTCATGTAATTAACTACATACACTCAACTCATGTACCACTACATACACTTAAACCATATACATCACTAGCATACACTCAACTTATGTACTCATTTCATACACTCAACTCATGTACTCTATTATACACTCAACTCATGTTCACTACATACACTTAACTCATGTAATTACCACATACACTCAACTTATGTACTCATTTCATACACTCAACTCATGTACTCATTACATACACTTAACCTATGTACTCACTACATACACCAACTTATGTACTCATTTCCATACACTCAACCTTCATGCACTCACTACATACACTCAACTCATGTACTACCACATAAACTCAACCGTATACTCACTACATACACTCAACTTATGTACTCATTTCATACCTCAACTCATGTACTCACTACATACACTCAACTCATGTACTCACTACATACATTCTCAACTCATGTACTCACTACATATACTCTAACTCGTGTACTCATTTCATACACTCAACTCATGTACTATTTCACACTCATATCATGTATTCACTGCATACACTCAACTCATGTACTCACTACATACACTCTTTCTCATGTACTTATTTCATACATTCAACTGATGTACTCACTCATATACACTCACCCCATGTACCTACTACATACACTCAACTCATGTACTACTACATACACTCAATTCATACCAATACTACATACACTCAACTCTTGTACTCATTTCATACACTCTACCATGTACTCATTTCATACATTCAACTGATGTACTCACTACATACACTCAACTTATGTACTCATTTCATACATTCAACTGATGTACTAATACATAAACTCAACTGATGTACTCACTACATAAACTCAACTCATGTACTCACTACACACTCTACTCATGTACTACCACATAAACTCAACTTATGTACTCTAGTTACACTCAATCATATGTACTCATTTACACACTCATCTCATGTACTCACTACATACATCAACTCATGTACTCACTACATACACTCAACTCATATACTTTACTACATATTAATTCTCAACCCATGTACTTACTATACAACTCAACTCATGTACTCACTACATACACTCAACTCATGTACTCACAACATACACTCAACTCATGTACTAACCACATACACCCAACTCATGTACCACTACATACACTCAACTCATGTACTCACTACATACACTCAACCATGTACTCACTACATACACTCAACTCATGTACCTCACCATGCCCAGCATGCACTGAGCTAATACCCACTACATACACTAACTCATGTACTAACTACACATACACCTCACCTTATGTACTCACTACACCACCAACTCATGTACTCACCTCCATACACTCAACTCATGTGTTCACCACATACACTCATGTACTCACCACATACACTCAACTCATGTACTCACTACATGCCACTCAACTCTTGTACTCACTACACACACCAGCTCATGTACCACTGCATACACTCAACTCATAAAAATTTCACTCACATACACTCAGCTTATGTACTCACTGTGCATACACTCAACTCATGTACTCACTACATACACCAGCTCAATGTACCTACTGCATACACTCAACCTTATGTACTCACTACATACACTCCAACTCATGCACCTATACATACACTCAACTCATGTACTCACTACATATTCTCAATTCATGTACTCACTACACACTCAACTCATGTACTCACTTCATACACTCAACCTATGTACTCACTTCATACACTCAACTTATGTACTCACTACATTCACTCAACTCATGTACTCCTTCATACACTAAACTCATACCTCACTGCACACACTCAACTTATGTACTCATTTCATACACTCAACTCATGTACCATTACATACACTCAACCCATGTACTCACCATATACACTCAACATGTACTACCACACTCAACTTATGCACTATTTCATACATTCAACTGATGTACCTCACTACACACATTCTACTCATGTACCATTTCACACATTCAAATTGATGGCCTGCTCACATACATTCAACCTATGTACTCACATACACTCAACCCATGTACTCACTACATACACTCAACTCATGTACTAACTACATACACCCAACTCATGTACTCACTACATACACTAACCTCATGTACTCACCACATGCCCCAAGACACACTGGAGCCAATGTACCACTACATACACTCAACTCATGCCTAACTACATAACACCCCACCATACCACCATGATTCACCAACCCATGTACTCACTATACACTCAACTCATGTTCACTACATACACTCAACTCATGTACTCACTACATACACTAACTCATGTACTCACTACATACACTCAACTTTTGTACTCACTACATACACTCAGCTCATACTCACTACATAATTCAACTCATGTACCACATGCCCAGCATAAACTTAGCTAATGTATTCACTACACACATTCAACTCATGAACTCACTACACACACTCAACTCCATGTACCACTACATACACTCAACTCATGTACTAACTACATACACACCCAACCTATGTACTCACCAAGCATAACACTCAACTCATTTACCTCACTACATACACTCAACTCATTTTCTCACTACATACACTTAACTCATGTACTCACTCACATACATACACTCAACTTATGTAATTATTTCATACACTCAACTCATGTACTCATTACATACACTCAACGCATGTACTCATCACATATACTCAAACTCATGTATCACTATATACACTCAACCTTACTACTATATAAACTCAACTCGTATACTCACTACATACATCAACTTATGTACTATTTCATACCCTCAACTCATGTACCACTACATACACTCAACCCATGTACTCACTACATACACTCAACTCATGTACTCACTACATACACTTAACTCGTGTACTATTTCATACACTCAACTCATGTACCCATTTCATACACTCATATCATGTATTCACTGCATACACTCAACCTATGTACTCACTCAAGCACACTCTTCTCATGTACTTATTTCCATACATTCAACTGATGTACCACTACATACACTCAACTCATATACTACTACATACACTCAACTCATACTACTACATACACTCAATTCACATGTACTACTACATACACTCAACTCTTTGTACCATTGTACACTCTACTATGTACTCATTTCATACATTCAACTGATGTACCACTACACACACTCAACTTATGTACTATTTACACATTCAACTGATGTACTCTACCACATAAACTCAACTGATGTACTTCACTACATAAACTCAACTCATGTACCATCACATAATACTCTACTCATGTACTACTACATAAACTCAACTTTATGTACTACTAGTTAATTAACCATGTACTATTTCATACACTATCTCATGTACTCACTACATACACTCAACTCATGTACTCACTACATACACTCAACTCATATACTTACTACATACACTCAGTACTTTCTTACATACACTAAACCCATGTACTCACTACATACACTCAACTCATGTACTACCATATACACTCAACTCATGTACCTACTACATACACTAACTTAAATACCATACACTAACTCATGTACTCATTACATACACCAACGCATGTACTCACTACATACACTCACAACTCATGTACTCACTACATACACTCCAACTCATGTACTCACCACATACACTCAACTCATGTACTCACTACATACACTAACTTATGTACTACCTCTTATACACTCAACCTGGACTCACTAAGCATACACTCAACTCATGTACTACTCATAAACACTTAACCTTATGTACTCATTTCATATACACTCAACTCATGTACCATTTCACATGACTCTACTCCATGTGCCCATTTCACTCATCATGTACCCACTGCATACACTCAACTCCATGTACTCACTACATACACTTACTCATGTACTCATTTACACATTCAACTTGATGCATCACCACATACACTAACCCATGTACCATTTCACACACTCAACTCATGTACTCACTACATACACTAACTCATACCACTACATACACTCACATGTACTAACCACATACACTAACTGTACCACTACATACACTCAACTCATATACCTACATACACTCAACTTATGTACTCATTTCATACACCCAACTCATGTACTCTACATACACTCAACTCATGTTCTCACCATACACTTAACTCATGTACTCACTACATACATTCAACCTATGTACCATTTCATACACTCAAGTCATGGTGTACTCATTACATACACTTAACTCATGTACTCACTACATACACTCAACTTATGTACTCGGCTTTCATACACTCCAACTCATGTAAATACCACATACACCTTAACTCATGTACTACCACATAAACTCAACTCGTATACTCACTACATAACACCAACTTATGTACTATTTCATACCCCAAATCTGGTGTACTCACTCATACACTCAACTCATGTACTACTACATACACTCAACTCATGTACTCACTACATACATCTCAACTCGTGTACTCATTTCATACACTCAACTCATGTACCCATTTCATACACTCATATCATGTATTCACTGCATACACTCAACTCATGTACTCACTACATACACTCTTCTCATGTACTATGTTTCATACATTCAACTGATGTACTACTACATGTACACTCAACTCATGTACTCACTACATACACTCAACTCATGTACTCACTACATACACCAATTCATGTACTCACCACATACACCAACCTTGTACCATTTCACACTCCCACTATGTACTCATTTCAACATTCAACTGATGTACCACTCACATACACCTCAACTTATGTACTCATTTCATACATCCAACTGATGTACCTACCACATAAACCTCAACTGATGTACCCACTACATAAACTCAACTCATACCTCACCACATACACTTCACCATGTACTCACCACATAAACCTCAACTTAGGCACTCACTACATACACCTCAACCCATGTACCGGCTCACACACTCATCTTATGTACCACCACACTAACTCATGTACTCACCACATACACTCAATCCCTCATATACTTACTACATACACTCAACTCATGTACTACTACATACACCAACTCATGTACTCACTACATACACTCAACTCATGCATCACCACATACACTCAACTCATGTACTCACTACATGTACACTCAACTTATGTACTCATTTCACACTCAACTCACATGTACCATTACATACACCAACGCATGTAATTACCATACACTCAACTCATGTACTCACTACACACACTCAACTCATTTACTCCTACAGCACACCTCAACTCATGTACTCACTACATACACTCAACTTATGTACTCATTTCATACACTCAACTCATGGACTCACTACATACACTCAACTCATGTACTCACTACAAACACTTAACTCATGTACTCATTTCATACACTCAACTCATGTACTCATTTCATACACTCTACTCATGTACCCATTTCATACACTCATATCATGTACTCACTGCATACACTCAACTCATGTACTCACTACATACACTTTACTCATGTACTCATTTCATACATTCAACTGATGTACTCACTACATACACTCAACTCATGTACTCATTTCATACACTCAACTCATGTACTCACTACATACACTCAACTCATGTACTCACTACATACACTCAACTCATGTACTAACTACATACACTCAACTCATGTACTCACTACATACACTCAACTCATATACTCACTACATACACTCAACTTATGTACTCATTTCATACACTCAACTCATGTACTCTCTACATACACTCAACTCATGTTCTCACTACATACACTCAACTCATGTACTCACTACATACTCTCAACTCATGTACTCACTACATACACTCAACTTATGTACTCATTTCACACACTCAACTCATGTACTCACTACATACACTCAACTTATGTACTCATTTCATACACTCAACTCATGTACTCACTACATACACTCAACTCATGTACTCACTACATACACTTAACTCTTGTACTCATTTCATACACTCAACTCATGTACTCATTTCATACACTCAACTCATGTACCCATTTCATACACTCATATCAAGTACTCACTACATACACTCAACTCATGAACTCACTACATACACTCAACTCATGAACTAACTACATAAACTCAATTCATGTACTCACTACATACACTCAACTCATGTACTCACTACATACACTCAACGCATGTACTCACTACATACACTCAACTTATGTACTCATTTCATACACTCAACTCATGTACTCATTACATACACCCAACGCATGCACTCACTACATACACTCAACTGATGTACTCACTACCTAAACTCAACTCATGCACTCACTACATACACTCTACTCATGTACTCATTTCATACACTCAACTCATGTACCCATTTCATACACTCATATCATGTACTCACTACATACACTCAACTCATGTATTCATTTCATACACTCATCTCATGTACTCACTACACACACTCAACTCATGTACTCACTACATAAACTCAACTAATATACTCACTACATACACTCAACTCATGTACTTACTACATCCACTCAACTCATGTACTCACTACATACACTCAATTCATGTACTCACTACATACACTCAACTCATGTACTCACTACATGCACTCAACTTATGTACTCACTACATACACTCAACTCATGTACTCATTTCATACACTCATATCATGTACTCACTACATACACTCAACTCATGTACTCACTACATACACTCAATTCATCTACTCACTACATACCCTCAACTCATGTACTCACTACATACACTCAACTCATGTACTCACTACATACACTCAACTTATGTTCTCATTTCATACACTCAACTCATGTACTCATTACATACACTCAACGCATGCACTCACTACATACACTTAACTCATGTACTCCTACATACACTCCAACTCATGTACTCTACACATACACTCGCTCATGTACTCACTACATACACTCAGCTTATGTACCATTCACACCCATATCAGGCACCACCACACACACCTCAACCTCATGCACTCACTACATACACTAACCCATGTACTAACTACATACACTAACCCATGTACCTCACTACATATAATTCAACCTGGCGTAATTCACCACATACACTCAACTTATGTACCTGATTTCTTATAGACTCAACTCAAGGTACTACACACACACTCAACTCATGTACTACCACATACACTCAACTTATGTGCTCATTTCATACATTCCAACTCATGTACTCATTACATACACTTAACGCATGTAATCACTACATACAGTTAACTCATGTACTCACTACATACACCCTACCATGTACTCACTACATCTTAATTAACCCATGTACTCACTTCATACACTAACTTATGTTCACTACATACACTCAACTCATAAAATTTCACTACATACACCAACTCATGTACTCACTGCATACACCAACCTTTTGTACTCACTAAATACACTCAGCTCAAGACTCACTACATATACCAACTCATGCACTCACCACATGCCCAGCATAAACTTAGCTAATGTATTCACTACACACATTCACCCATGAACTCACCATAATACACTCAACTCATGTACCTTACCATACATTCAACCTATGTACCAAATTCACATACACCAACTCATGTACTCACTACATACACTCAACTCATTTACTCTACATACACTTAACTCTGTACTCATTTCACACACTCAACTCATGTACTCACTACATACACTCAACTCATGTACTACCATATACATCTTTAACTCTGTACTATTTCATACACTCAACTCATGTACTCATTTCATACACTCAACTCATGTACCTATTTCATACACTCATATCAAGTACTCACCAGCATACACTCAACTCATGAACTCACTACATACACCTCAACTCATGAACTAACTATATAAACTCAATTCATGTACTACTCACATACACTCAACTTCATGTACTACTACATACACTCAACGCATGTACTCACTACATACACTAACTATGTACTCATTTCATAC
>NW_024714027.1:0-11778 GCF_018991925.1 Homarus americanus
GGAGGGAGGAGGAGGAGGGAGAGGCGAGGCAGGCGGGAGCGGGTGGCGGGTGGGGCGAATCTAAAAATAGCGTCTCGAGCCGGACACTCTGCGCGTATATGGGTAGATGAACCGCGTTAAGTGAAAGTTCGGTCCTGGCGAGGCACCGCGTATATGAGAAATCGCGTTAAGTGAAACTGCGTAAAGCGGGGTACAACTGTATTATTATTATTTTTAGTTATTCCTCACATTTATTGAAAAAGTACTTGGCCATGCACAGTCAACAGTTTTTCAAGCCAAAGCAAGAGCCAACGATGCCACAGTTATCACTCTAGCATCAAGTACCTTCCACCTCAGCCATCAGTACTTTACTGTAGTGTATTGTAGTTTATTAATATGGGATATTCTACATATTTTTCCTCATTTTTGCCATTTACTAATCATTTCACTCCACACAGGGCACAAGACAGCAAAAAGCCGGGAGCTTCCCACACTGCTCCACCCTCCCTAGCTGTGTGTGCTAACTAATTTGCATGTAAAACATGTTTATTCCCTTTATGTTTTTGTTCTTATGATAATTACTTTTTTCTATATTTTTTTACAGTCTGTATGAACATTTGTGTGTGCATGTAACAGAGTAAAATAAAATGAAGAAAATTAAGTACATACAGTATACCAGAAATTATGAGTTGAATAACAACATAGCTCACAGTTCAGCCTCACTCACTCTGAATGCTACTGGGTGGCGAGTTGGCAACTCGATAACACAATTACGTGCCATCTCCATGGATATAATTCTTCTTATAGCTTAACAATCTGTTTTCAGGAACACATCCCAATCATTAAATAAGGGATACTTTTAATGTAAAAAGGTGGTATTTTAGTTATACAGATTTTAGTAATACATACTGTATACTGTATTGGGATTTCATTCATAAGTGCGGGTGTTCGTAAGTTGAGCGTTTGTAACTCAGGCGTTTGCAACCTGGGGACTGCCCCTACTAAGCTTCCAAAGAACTGAGCAGTTTGTGTACAGTATACTGTAGAGCAACAGATATATACGTGATCATGAAAGTTTACAGAGAGTACAGTTCATTATGGTTATAAGGCAGCAAAGGAAAGAAAGACTCTCTGAGGGATAACTTTATTCCTAAAATTTCATCACAAAGGATTTTATTGAAGAACAAAACGTTATAAATAAAGTTTTCTCGAGTCAGTGTTACTTTGCTACCATATACAGTACTGGTAACCATTTGTCAAAATGAGTTATATTTAATGTACAGTACAATAAAAGCTGCTAAAGTAGTACTTACACTCTAACAAGCCAAGCGTTGATGATGACATGGAGAAATATAAAACATATAGCGAGGAAAATACCATCGCCGACAGTTTTATATATCAAGTCTATTATGGCCATAATGTCCAGCACAATATTGGCTATCCACAACACGGCCATCAGCAGACTGCCCATCCTTGTCACCCACACCATTGTCACCTGCAATAATAAAGATTTCTTTTTTATCCATAAACAAAATTTCACATCCAATACAATAGACAGAAACTTTTAAGAATCCAAGGTAAATAGTTTTTCCTCTTGTGTACTGTCATGACCCATGTTTGTTTGTTTGTTTCTCTGTTGTTATTATATTATTATACTGCATTCAACAACTAAGGTTTTTAACTCTTTTACTGCTCAAGTTTCACGTACACATATAAAAAATGGTTAATATTATTTGACTGACTCTAGCGAGTTATTTATTTTGGTGTTTATTTTCTTGCTATATTTTTCATCAGTGAGAACTGATATGATAATCATTTCTTGTGCAAATGCTTCATTTTGGTGAATATTTTAGCTGTAATAAATGTGCATTTATTTCCTTTCATTTAGTTCTTATTTTTTATTTATTTTTTTATTTACTTTTATTCTTTCTTTATTGTCTCATTCTCCTATTCTTGCTCTTTAAGTTCAATAAGTGAGGTGAGAAGAGGATTAATTTTGTTTGCAGCTTACAGCAGCTTCTTTAATGTGTACACCCCTCATCCCTGTGGCCATTAGCATAAGGATTAAAGTGAGAGTTTACAACGGGTCATAATAATTATCCCCCGTTGTCAGGATATTATGGCACTGAATGTTACACCGTATTTCAATTACATTATTTGTTTAGTTCTATACATAAGGGGTAACTTATTCACAAAAGCGCGAGTACAGGTGTGTGAGGCAGTATGTCTGGCCACACACTTTGTTATTCACATTTGCGTGAGAAGTATTCAAGCACATTGTGTATTTGGTTCTGTACATGAGAACTGATAAAGTTACTAAGTGCAAAAGAGTGGATACAATCTTAATATGTCGGCTATCTTGCCATTACAGATGAAGTGTTGTGCCATTTCACACAGTGTGCTTGGACCAGTCCCTAAAAGGTTCTATCTTCACACAGTGGGGGCGTAGTGTTGAAGTGTGTGCCCATATGTCAGCCACACTTTACATTTAGTTTTGTTTACATCTGCTTGAGAACATACTGAAAGGAGGAGGAGACCTGTGGTTGAGGAAGGAGAGCTGGTTTGTGGTCAGGCAGCAGAACGAGGAGGAGGGATAACAGTAGGACTAACACAACCCACATTAATTAGAAACAACATCTACCCCTTCCGACGAAGAATTTTTTCGAAGGTATTGTTCCTTCAAGCGGCATTTTTAAATGCTCGAACCTCTTCCACTTCGTGCGGGATGATTTTTTTAGGTCTGGTAATACTGTCCTCTTCGCTGATGCATTATGGTCGTCTTTTCGCTGATGCATTATGGGTCCTGTGTGTGTTTGTTTACCTTCGTTGGCGCCAAATTTAGTATTGTAGCAGCTCTCGTCATGGATATTTTTAAGTCCAAAGTCTCCCGGGATTTCTTAGTTTATTTGATTGGGGAGGAGAAAATTTTGCAAAATATAAGTACTGTGGGAAGCTTGTTACATTAAAGAAACAAGCATGGTTACGAATTGCAACATGTTTAAATGCTGAGGGATATGGACCTCGGCGGTCAGAAGAACAGTTGAAGAAGATTTGGGAACGCATTAAAATAAAGTAAGTAAAAAAAACTATATATATATATATATATATATATATATATATATATATATATATATATATATATATATATATATATATATATATATATATATATATATATATATATATATATATATAATCAACGGCCTCACCAGCAAGGAATCGAACCCTCGACCTACTGGGTGTGACTAGGGAACGCTTACCGGCTAGGCCACAAGGACACTAAAAGCAGTTCTAGACTCTGTTATATTTCACACAAAGCCTGTTCATCGAGCTGATGGCGCCGTGAACCTCAATGGGAAACTGCCCATGCCTCTTATGTGGTGTCAGTAGCATTTTACCGAATCCAGCTGGTATGAAACGCGAGGTACATATATATACTTCATTTTTAGTCCATATAACACGCGGACTTTGAACATATGATCAACGACCTCACCAGCAAGGAATCGAACCCTCGACCTACTGGGTGTGACTAGGGAATGCTTACCAGCTAGGCCACAAGGACACTAAATACAGTTCTAGACTCTGTTATATTTCACACAAAGCCTGTTCATCGAGCTGATGGCGCCGTGAACCTCAATGGGAAACTGCCCGTGCCTCTTATGTGGTGTCAGTAGCATTTTACCGAATCCAGCTGGTATGAAACGCGAGGTACATATATATACTTCATTTTTAGTCCATATAACACGCGGACTTTTGAACTTATAATCAACGACCTCACCAGCAAGGAATCGAACCCTTGTGGCCTAGCCGGTAAGCGTTCCCTAGTCACACCCAGTAGGTCGAGGGTTCGATTCCTTGCTGGTGAGGTCGTTGATTATAAGTTCAAAAGTCCGCGTGTTATATGGACTAAAAATGAAATATATATATATATATATATATATATATATATATATATATATATATATATATATATATATATATATATATATATATATATATATATATTGTAGCTTAGTAGGTTAGATTAAAGAGGGTGCAGATGACTATAATCTCTGAGACAACTAACTTAATTCAGTTATATGGGAGGTCGAGACTTCTAATTTGGCGTGGGCGAACTTACTATTACTAAGACGGGGGAACCTGCTGTGAAGTCCTCTATATTTGCCAAAATATTGTATCATATATGCTTAAGGCACATTTTCATTAAATAATCAAACTCCAGCTTCCAGTGAACTTGTTTTATTATGCACCTAATTCAGCCAAATGGAAGTTTACCAAAACGAAATAATGTAATTGGTGATGAAAAATTAGAGCCTGCAGTATTTTACATATTATATCATGATCCACTGTATAAAAGGTGTTTTTGTATGTAATATTACCATCCTTGTGATAATGCCCTCCCAGTGAAATTTGCCTCTACCATTTTGATATTTTTAGGCATAAACCTCCCCTGTTTATGTTTTCCAGATAGAAACTCACTTATAAAACTGCTAAAAAGTTGCATTAAGTAACTTAAATGGACTTAAATTTATTAATATATGCAACAAAGTTTTGAGATGATTTTCTCCCAGTGAAATTTGCCCCTATCCATATTAATATTTATAGGCAAGAACGACGCCAGTTTATATTTTGAAGATAGAAACTCACTTATAAAACTGCTAAAAAGTTTAATAAATTACCGTAAATGTGCTTACCAGATTAGTAATAGCGTTAGTAAGATGAGATGACTCCAGCAGCTTGCCTTTGGCAATAACAAATTGACAGGCAGCAGAGTTTTTACGAAAGTCGTAATATGACAGGGAACGCTGCTTTTGCACTGTCATAATATGGGCAGTAAAACCAATAATATAAAAATATACATTTGTAAAGTTACCAATACGTGTTTCTTTGTACATTAATCGTATTAACTATAAATATTCAATAAAACTAACAAAATAATTATGAAGAGGATGATGAAAAGCAGCTCATAGCTACCTCTTCAATTTAGGTACAATTAGTTCGTTTTCATGCCACCACACTCATTCGCGTGCTGCACTGAAAGGTTCTTCTCATTTAAAAATAAGGCTTTCGACATGAAGATATTCTTCAAGGGAAGATGTTGTTTAATAATATGGCCGTGACCCTCTAAGCTGCCTTCTGTTTCAAAGAGTGATGCACCTCTTTGAAATAATGTAAACAAACATAGACATACGACGAACGTGAACCACAAACAACCGCCAACCGCATATTCAGTAATTACATATAGAAATAAATAGCATTAACATGCAATTTTAAATGTTTTATGCATCATGAAGTGTATATAGTATGACAAAATGTCAGTTTATATTGATAATTAAACAAATTGAAAAAGAGAAAGAGAGTGTCCGAAATATTTTACAGGACAAAAAAAGTAATTCAAATTACTACGTTTTCCTGGTCGGAAATACAGAATGAAACGTAAAAAATACTGAATTTTCAAACAGTGTACGTGTCTGCAGTTCAATACCTCAGCACACATGATCAACGTGCTCCACTGTAAACATTAATCTGTATGTTCATTGTATGTTCCTTTACCTTTTTCTAATGAAGGCTTTTGTTAAACCACCAATGTCAATGTATGTAATAAGTCATTTATGTCCAATGTATATTTTCAGCCTTCCGGCTGCAGAACTTTTTCAGAACTTTTAAACCGTAAATTGTTATTTTTATTATATATATATATATATATATATATATATATATATATATATATATATATATATATATATATATATATATATATATATATATATATATATATATATATATATATATATATATATGTTACCGCAAGCGGTACATAATTATGATGACATATAAACAAATGTTATGTTAGGCTGTAACTCACAATGTAGAGTGTTGAGATGGTTGAAGATGAGAGGCCCAGAAGGAGGTTGGAGGGTGTGAAGGGAGTTTGTTTATGTATAATCATAATCACCTGACTCAGTCATAGCTGACCAGCCAAGGGGCCAGGCTATATGGTGGGCATTTCAGTATAGCTACCCATATCTTAGAGTCAACTGTAGTGGAATTCTCCCCTACAAACGCTGTTTGTCGCTGCCTAGCCGACCCCACCAATTCCCCAGTGTATGCCTCGTGGTCTAGGTCAACCAGCGCCGCCATACACCACGGAGCGGGGGTCAACTGCTAAGCCACGCCTACCCCCGCTATTTAAGACCTGACCTCGTGGTGATCTGTCTCTTTTTCTACCTACACCAACCAGCCAGCAACACCTCCGCCTGCCTGGCGGCCTTCCCTCGCTCCTCCGCCTGCCTGGCGGTCCTCTCTCCTGCTGGCGAGCATGGCGACCCACAAGCTGTCCTTCTCTGAGCGTCCTCACCAACCAGCTCTCTCTACATCACGCTTGTAACCATGCTGCCTTCCCAGCACCAAGCTGCATTGTACATCCAATACAACATGTATATAGAGAGCACATCGTGAGTTTCCTTTCTCCATTCCATCCTGAGTGTGAACCAAACAATCTCATACCCCACAAATGGTGACTCCCGGAGATTCGCACTCACACAGGATGGAGGAGAAACTGATCACGCTCCCAGTCTTCAAGCAACATGGAAGACTGGCTTATCCACCCAGAAGCAGCTCGCATCGACTCTACAACTACTGTCTCTACACCGCAGGTCAGACACCCTAGAGCAACTCTGCTACTCTAAGCAGACAGTCGCTCCTCTTCCGACCCCAGCACACCCGTCCTGCCTCAGACGCCGACCCCGGCCCAGCAGTAACCCCTGCCGCCCCTGACGCGGCCTCTGTTCCTGAGTGCGGACACACACACCCCTCTTTTCTCCCCCAGGTACTCCCTGCTAATGTCCTGCACCCTGCTGCTGTCGTGGACCCAGCTGCTGTCACGAGCCCTCATCCGCTTCTGCTGACTCAGCCCCTGCTCCTGACCCAGGCCCACACACCCCAGCAGACGCATCTGACGACTCGGTACCTGCCGTGAGGGAAGCACAAAATTCATCGCCTCCACACACCCTTATTCTCCCTCTCTACTCCCACAGATATTGTGTATCTAGACAGTTGTCCCCAGCGACCGGCTCATCCACGCCATCGCCGTTGTCTCACATGAGGCACGCACCGCCCGTTCTGCCTCACATGTGCTATGCAACCCTGCAGACAACAAGTCTCCTACACAGCCTGGAGGGAAGGGGGAGTATTGTAGTGGAATTCTCCCCTACAAATGCTGTTTGTCGCTGCCTAGCCGACCCCACCAATTCCCCAGTGTATGCCTCGTGGTCTAGGTCAACCAGCGCCGCCATACACCACGGAGCGGGGGTCAACTGCTAAGCCACGCCTACCCCCGCTATTTAAGACCTGACCTCGTGGTGATCTGTCTCTCTTTCTACCTACACCAACCAGCCAGCAACACCTCCGCCTGCCTGGCGGTCCTCTCTCCCGCTGGCGAGCATGGCGACCCACAAGCTGTCCTTCTCTGAGCACCCTCACCAACCAGCTCTCTCTACATCACGCTTGTAACCATGCTGCCTTCCCAGCACCAAGCTGCATTGTACATCCAATACAACATGTATATAGAGAGCACATTGTGAGTTTCCTTTCTCCATCCCATCCTGAGTGTGAACCAAACAATCTTGAACCCCACAAAGTGTTGATTTCAGTAGTCTTCCTGTCACAAGAGAGATGTTGATTTGTGCTCTAGAGTCTAACCAGTCGTTGGTTCCATTATTTGCGAGGGCAATATCAGAACCAGAGACCCATATTGAATCTGTGTGTTATTTTATTAAATCTAATGTCCTTATGAGGAAATTCCGGCCGGCTGATGTGCCTGCCGACGAATTGTGGTCAGAGTTACACCAAATTGTTGTACCCGAGTGCTTTAGGATTAAAGTGTTGAGTCTAGCCTATGATAGCATTGAAGGACATCTGGGTGTAAAGAAGACCACGGGTGAAGTTTTGAGGTATTTCTATTGGTCTGGTGTTTCCTCAGACGTAGCAAATGTTTTCCGTGCATGTCATGTATGCCAGGTAGCTGGTAAGCCCAATCAAGTGTTTTCACCTGCACCTTTAAGACCTACACTTGTTATTGATGAACCATTTGCAAGAGTAGTCATTGATTGTGTGGGCCCTCTTCCTAAAACAAAATGTGGTAATGAATATTTGTTAACTGTGATGTTTCCACTTGATATCCGAAAGCTATACCTGTGCGACGCATTACAGCCCGTATTATAATTCGTGCCCTTATTAAGTTCTTTACACAGTTTGGACTCCCCCTCATTGTTCAGTCAGAACAGGATCCAACTTCACCTCAAAGGTATTTAAGGAGGTTATGTGTACGCTAGGCATCAACCAGCATTTAGCTTCAGCTTACCACCCTGAGCCAAGGTGCTCCTGAAAAAGAGTCCACCAAACTCTCAAGAGCATGATGATCAAGTACTGTGTTGAATCAGGTAATGATTGGGATGTAAGAATTCCATATCTATTGTCAGGGCCGGATTCAGGAGTGGGCAAAGTGGGCAGCTGCCCAGGATTAAACTTCTTTTCCAACCTTTCCCCCCACGACTATATGTTGTGACTTCTCCATCCCTCATGTCTGGCTGTGCCTTGAGCCCCAGCATGCCTTCCACCCTTTCCCCACCTTAACCTAAAAAAAAAAAAAAAAAAAAAAAGGGCCTCCACATATTACAATATTTTATTTATTTGTTTATTCATTTGGATTATTTTTATTTTCATTCTTTAAAATTCATGTTTATCTGTTCCATCACGTAAAACTATGTTCAGCAAGAAGTGTGATAGAAATTAGGCTAGCTACTCCTTGAAATTCATGAATACCTGGTTTTCCTATGAACGGTATATTTTTAATGAATACTATTGTTTGTGTTGCTAATAATACATTTAGAATTCCAGAACTCCCAGATGTTTAGGCTCGCTTCACTCGCCACCCCACCCTCTTGGGTAGTAATAATGAGGGGGCTTCCACAAAGAGGCTGCCCATGGGCCTCCACAGGTCTAAATCCGGCACTGAATAAAACATACATTTTCAAAGTACCTATCCCTAACCAACCTCATTTAAGTCCCTCTATTCATTTTTTTTAATTTGCCATTCATATTTCAATAGAATTTGCTTTAAAATATTAACCACTTTAGTAAATAAATATGAACCAGCACAGAAACCCGTGAATAAAAATTTGAAAAGTCAAAAAACATATGGCATCACGAAAATTGTGAACAAGTCCCAGGTTGGTGATCTGACTTTCTACCTCATTTACACACAATTGCAGGGTCTCAATTGTTTCTCTAACTATTGACAACACAACATACATACAGGTACATTGTTTCTCACTCTTGATTTTTTTTTCACTTTTGCATTTCTTTATCACTATTTCTCTGTAGTATTATTATTATCCCTATCATTATTAATATTATTACATTATCGCCTCCCAGGCCCCGATGTGGGTCAGTGACCTGTGCCCGGGTGGGCTAATCCCCGTAAAAAAAAAATATATATACCTATATATATATATATACTGTAGTACAGTAAAAGACCAAAAATCCGGATGCCAGAAATTCGGACCACCTGAGAATCCGGACTTTTAGGAAATTCAATTTTTTTTTTTTTTTTTAGCGAGCTTTTGTGTGTATGTGCGCATGCATGAGTGCCACAGCTGCACAGCGACAACAAGCGACCACGCGGTCGCCACTTTAAAAAGAGCAATCAAACTGTGACAATGTATGTAATTTTGAGTCCTACTCTTTTCATTTACAGAGTACTGTACTGTACAAGCCCATAATAATGACTCCTAAAGTAGATAAACTTCGTTGTGTGAAGAGAAAGAAGAACACGTTGAAATTGAGTGACAAACTTGAAATAATTAAGAAACTAGAACATGGTGTGAGCAATACTGTTCTAATGGAAACATACGACATTGGAAAGTCTACAATTTATGATATAAAAGAGGCAAAGAATAAAATTCTAGAATTCACAGCTTTTTCCTTAAAACTGCTCGTTTTGTTAAATGAAGCATGCTATATTTGCTAAAGAATAAACTATCAAAATGTACCTGTTCATCTCTTCTTTATTCCTCCTTAAATTTGAATTTTAAAAGTACTGCCTGAGAATCCGGAAAATCCAAAAATCCGGACCAACCCAATCCCCAAGCAGTCCGGATTTTTGGACTTCTACTGTATATATTTTTTTTTAGGGGTCCGGGATTGACAGTTAATCCGAAAGTCGGTTAATTGAGGTTTTACTGTATTAAAGAATGTTACAGTGAGTTCTGCTATAACGCGTGTTTTGATAACGCGAATTTGGTCTAACGCGATTTATGAATTAGGAACGATATTTGTATAACGCGAACGCTTGTTTGCTATAACACGATTTTTGCTTACTATTTCTCCAATTTTGTGGTACTGTATTAACTGTGAATATAGTAAAGAAGAATATCAACAAGAAGCGTTCTGGTGATAGAATTCCAGGTGATGATCGTAAAAGAAAGGATATAACACTTGAAGAGAAACTCGATTTTATCAACCTCAAAATCACCCTTCTCCCCCATCAAGTAAAGTGTTACATTTACTGTATGATTTCATTATTAGATATGAATGTAACATTTATTTAGACTGTGCTATCCTTTGTGTTAGGCTAACTACTAAATTTTTTCGATTTCGAGTAATCTGCACCTAACCCTATTTTCTCCATAAGCCCTGTTATTTCTATTACGCGATTTTCTACAACACGATATTTTACAAGAACACAATTATCGCAATATAGCAGAACTACCTGTATTCCCGAAATTCTAAATTTGCAGGTGTCCCAGGCACCTATCCTTCATATATTGGTCAGCACCTGTAGTTGTGTACTGCACTATTTATCATTAGTTATGTAGGTAGTTTATTTTTTTTATGAACTGATTTTGGGTTTATCTTGTCTTTGGGAACCTTAACCTTATTTATCCCATATGTTCTTTTATATGAAAATTCACTCAACAAATGTTTTTTTCCAAATCTAACCCATTAGTATAGGGAGGGATACCCATAGTACTGAAATGATTTTCCCACAACTTTTCCAGTTTCATTACGTGGTTCAATGGCAACATGCATAGCCATCTCAAGGCCACAGCTACAGTGACGTGTGTTATGTAGTGAAGATTGTGTGAGTGAGTATGGGACCCACTTTCACTTGCAGTGGAGATGAAGTGGATCACACTTACGAAATGCTTTCAGTATATTCAGTTCCAAATTTCTACATTATATATCTCAGGAACAGATGTTTATTGTCGATCATGGCTAGCAACTGCAACCTTATCCTTCATGGTAAGGCACTTCCTGTTCTTTGAGGCCTTACCCAAATGTACAGTATTTGCTTGGGCATTGTTCTCACAATATGTGTTTAAGGTACACCACCGATTTTCCGGCACCCTTGGTTCCAAAGCCTTGCCGGATTATCCGTTTTACCTGATCAACCGAGGTCAGGTAATAATAATTCAACAATACACCTCTGACCCACTAATTATACACCTCCTGTGTCTCTAAAGCACCATGGACTGCTAGAAACTTAAATTAAACAAATGTTAAATGTAAATTAAATGTGAAAAAAACATAATTTTGAGCAACATATTACTGTACACACATTGTACTCAAATGTACTACACTACTTAAGGGACAAATGTTTTTATTTCTAGTGCAAACTATATGATGTTTATATTCAAATCAATCATTATCTTACAAGGATTCCAGCAATGCAAGTTATATTCTGCTAAGTCTAGTCAGCGACATTTTAAAAGATAAAAACTTTAATCCTAAAACTAC
>NW_024714028.1:0-4595 GCF_018991925.1 Homarus americanus
TGACACTCCCAGGTGCACGTCCAACACTCCCAGACACACCTCTGACCTCCCAGGAACATCTCTGACACTCCCAGGCACACCTCTGACACTGCCAGGTACACCTTTGACACTCCCAGGCACACCTCCGATACTCCCAGGTACAAGTCAGACACTCCCAGGTACACCGCTGACCCTCCCAGGTACACCTCTGCCACTCCCAAGTACACCTCTGACACTCCCTGGTACACCTCCGACGCTCCCAGGTACACATCCGACACTCCCAGGTACACTTCTCACACTCCCAGGTACACCTCCGACACTCCCAGGTACAACTCCGACACTCCCAGGTGAACCTCCGATACTCCTAGGTACACCTCTGACACTCCCAGGTACACCTCTGACACTCCTAGGTATTTCTCTGACACTCCATGGTACATCTCGAACACTCCCAGGTACACCTCAGACACTCCCTGGTACACCTCAGACACTCCCAGGTACACCTCAGTCACTCCAAGTTGTATCTCTAACACTCCCAAGTGCACCTCTGACACTCCCAGGCACACACCTCCTGACCTCCTAGGTACACCTCAGACACTCCCAGGTACACCGCTGACACTCCCAGGTACACCTCTGACACTCCCAAGTACACCTCTGACACTCCCAGGTACACCTCCGACATTCCCAGGTACACCTCCGACACTCCTAGGTGCACTTCTCACGCTCCCAGTTACACCTCCGAAATCCCAGGTACAACTCCGACACTCCCAGGTATACCTCCGATACTCCTAGGTACACCTCTGACACTCCCAGGTACACCTCTGACACTCCTAGGTATTCCTCTGACACTCCGTGGTACACCTCTGACACTCCCAGTTACACCTCAGACACTCCCACTTACACCTCTGACATTCCCAGGTATACCTCTTTCACTCCCTGGTTCTCCCCTGACACTACCAGGTACACCTCAGACACTCCCACGTACACCTCAGACACTCCCAGGTACACCTCTGACACTCCCAGGTACATCTCAGACACTCCTAGGTGCACCTCTCACACTCCCAGGTACACCTCTCACACTCCCAGGTACTCCTGTGACACTCCCTTGTACTTCTCTGACACTCCCAGGTACACCTCTGACACTCCCAGGTACTCCACTGACATTCCCTGGTCCACCCCTGACACTCCCAAGTACACCTCTGACACTCCCAGGTACACCCCAGACACTCCCAGGTACACTTCTCACACTCCCAGGTACACCTCTGACATTCCTAGGTACTCCTCTGTCACTCCCTAATACACGTCTAACACTCCCAGGTACACCGCTGACACTCCAAGGTACACCGCTGACACGGCCAGGTACACCTCAGACACTGCCAGGTACACCTCAGACACTGCCAAGTACACCTCAGACACTCCCAGGTACACCTCAGTCACTCCAAGGTGCACCTCTGACACTCCCAAGTGCACTTCTGACACACTCAGGCACACCTCTGACACACCCAGGTACACCTCAGACACTCCCAGGTACACCGCTGACACTCCCAGGTACTCCACTGACACTCCCAAGTACACCTGTGACACTCCCAGGTACACCTCCAACGCTCCCAGGTACACCTCCGACACTCCCAGGTACACTTCTTACACTCCCAGGTACACCTCCGACATTCCCAGGTACACCTCTGACACTCCTAGGTACACCTCTGACACTCCAAGGTACACCTCTGACACTCCCAGAAACAACTATGACACTCCCAAGTACTCCACTGACATTCCCTGGTACACCTCTGACACTCCCAGGTACATCTCTGACACTCCCAGGTACACCTCTGACACTGCCAGGTACACCTCTGACACTCCCAGGTACTCCTGTGACACTCCCAGGTACACCTCCGATTTTCCCAGGTACACTTCCGATACTCCCAGGTACACCTTTGAGACTCCCAGGTACTCCACTGACACCTCTGGTATCACCTCTGACATTCCCAGTTACACCTCTGACACTCCTAGTTACACCCCTGACACTCCCTGGTACACCTCTGACACTCCCAGGTACACCTCTGATACACCCAGGTACACCTCTGACACTCCCAGGTACACCTCCGATACTCCCAGGTACACCTCTGATACTCCCAGATACACCTCTGACACTCCCAGGTACTCCTCTGACACTCTTTGGTTCACCTCTGAGACTCCCAGGTACACCTCTGACACTCCCTGTTACACCTCCGATATTCGCAGGCACAACTCCGATATTCCCTGGTACACCTCTGACACTCCCAGGTAAACCTCCGATACTCCTAGGTACACCTCTGACACTCCCAGGTACACCTCTGACACTCCTAGGTATTCCTCTGACACTCCCTGGTACACTTCTGACACTCCCAGGTACACCTTAGACACTCCCAGGTACACCTCTGACACTCCCAGTTACACCTCAGACACTCCTAGGTACACCTCTCACACTCCAAGGTACACCTCTCACACTCCCAGGTACTCCTGTGACACTCCCTGGTACTTCTATGACACTTCCAGGTACACCTCTGACACTCCCAGGTACACCTCTGACACTCCCAGGTACACCTCTGACACTCCCAGGCACACCTCTGACACTCCCATGTACACCTCTGACACTCCTAGGTACACCTCTGACACTCCCAGGTACACCTCTGACACTCCCAGGTACACCACTGACATTCCCTGGTACACCAATGACACTCCCAGGTACACCTCTGATACTCCCAGGTACTCCACTGACACTCCCTGGTACACCCCTGACACTCCCAGGTACATCTCTGAGACTCCCAGCTACACCTCTGACACTCCCAGGTACATCTCTGAGACTTCCAGGTACAACTCTGACACTCCCAGGTACATCTCTGAGACTCCCAGGTACTCCACTGACATTCCCTTTGTACACCCCTGACATTCCCATGTACACCTCTGACACTCCCAGGTACACCCCAGACACTCCCAGGTACACTTCTCACTCTCCCAGGTACACCTCTAACACTCCTAGGTACTCCTCTGTCACTCCCTGATACACGTCTAACACTCCCAGGTACACCGCTGACACTCCAAGGTACACCGCTGACACGGCCAGGTACACCTCAGACACTGCCAGCTACACCTCAGACACTGCCAGGTACACCTCAGACACTCCCAGGTACACCTCAGTCACTCCAAGGTGCACCTCTGACACTCCCAAGTGCACTTCTGACACTCTCAGGCACACCTCTGACACTCTCAGGTACACCTCTGACATTCCCAGGTCACCTCTGAGACTCCCAGGTACACCTCTGAAACTCCCAGATACACCTCTAACACTCACAGGTACTCCACTGACATTCCCTGGTACACCTCTGACACTCACAGGAACACGTCCAACACTCCCAGATACACCTCTGACGCTCCTAGGTACATCTCTGACGCTCCCAGGTACACCTCTGACACTCCCAGGTACAACTCTGACACTCCCAGGTAAACCTCCGATACTCCTAGGTACACCTCTGACACTCCCAGGCACACCTCTACTTGACACTCCCAGTACCTCTGTCACTCCCTGATACACCCCAACACCCCAGGTACACCGCTGACACTCCCAGGTACGCCGCTGAAACTACCAAGTACTCCTCAGACACTGCCAGGTACACCTCAGTCACTGCCAGGTACACCTCAGACACTCCCAGGTACACCTCAGACACTGCAAGGTGCACCTCTGACACTCCCAAATGCACCTCTGACACTCCCAGGCACACCTCTGACACTCCCAGCTACACGTCAGACACTCCCAGGTACACCGCTGACCCTCCCAGGTACACCTCTGACACTCCCAAGTACACCTCTGACACTCCCAGGTACACATCCGACACTCCCAGGTACACTTCTCACACTCCCAGGTACCACTCCGACACTCCCAGGTACAACTATGACACTCCCAGGTAAACCTCCGATACTCCTAGGTACACCTCTGACACTCCCAGGTACACCTCTGACACTCCTAGGTATTCCTCTGACACTCCCTGTTACACCTCTGACACTCCCAAGTACACGTCCAACACTCCCAGATACACCTCTGACACTCACAGGTACATCTCTGACACTCCCAGGCACACCTCTGACACTCCCAGTTACACCTCGGCCTCCCAGTTAAACCCTAGCACTCCCAGTTACACACACTCCTAGGTCCACCCCTCACACTCCCAGGTACACCTTTGACACTTCCAGGTACACCCCTGACACTCCCAGGTACACCTTTGACACTTCCAGTTACACCCCTGGCTCAAAGGTACACCTATGACACTCCCAGGTACACCTCTGATACTCCCAGGTACACCACTGGCACTTCCAGGTACACCTAGACACTCCCAGTTACACCTCCAACACTCCCAGTTACACCTCCGACACTCCCAGTTACACCCCTGACACTCCCAGTTACACCCCTGACACTCCCAGGTGCAGCCCTGACACTCCCAGGTACACCTCTGACACTCCCAGGTACACCTCAGACTCCCAGGTACACCTCTGATACACCCAGGTACACCTCTGACACTCCCAGGTACACCTTCGATACTCCCAGGTACACCTCCGATACTCCCAGTGCACCTTTCACACTCCCA
>NW_024714029.1:0-31464 GCF_018991925.1 Homarus americanus
GGATTTGCCGCTACGGGCGATGCATTCTGTCAACGTGGTGACGCGGCCCTTCAAGGAGTCACGAATTGTGTCAAGGTGGTTGATGATATCTTACTCCACGACGAAGACTACTGTGCCCACCTCTCCCGGATATATGAAGTTCTCACCAGATGTCGAAAGTACGGGATTACCCTTAACGCTGACAAGTTTGTAGTCGCCGCTCCATCAGTGAACTTCTGTGGGTACACCCTCTCAGCATCAGGCATCGCAGCTGACCCGGAGAAAGTAAGTGGAATAAGGGATTTTCCAACCCCTGCCAACCTAACAGACCTCCGTTCTTTTTTAGGTCTGGTCAATCAGCTGGCTGAATTCACACCTGACATCTCCACCGCAGCCCAGCCGTTACGCCCCCTGCTGAGCCCCAGGAGGACATTCCTGTGGACCCCAGATCATCAAGAGGCCTTCCAGCGAGTTAAGCAGGCCCTTGTGAGTCCACCTGTCCTCGCCTGTTACGACCCAGCCCTACCCACCGTCCTCCAGACTGACGCCTCCAGACTCTACGGCGTTGGTTACGCCCTTCTGCAGGACCATGGCGGTGGACAACTCCGCTTAATTCAGTGTGGGTCCCGGCTCCTGACGGACGCTGAGACCCGATATGCCACAATTGAGCTGGAGATGTTGGCTGTTGTCTGGGCGATGGCGAAGTGCCGTTTCTACCTGATAGGACTTCAGCACTTCACCCTCTTCACGGATCATCGCCCCCTTATACCTATAATCAATCACTACTCTTTGGATGCAGTAGAAAATCCTCGCCTTCAACTTCTGAAAGAGAAGCTCTCGCCTTATCTCTTCACGGCTGTGTGGCGTGCGGGTAAGCTGTTGTGCATCCCGGATGCCCTGTCCCGCGCCCCTGTCAGTCGCCCCACCCCAGAGGACGAGTTGTTGTGTTCTACAGCTGCTGCATCCCTCAAGTCAGTGGTTTCATTGAAGGCCGTCTTCACATCAGAAGAGTCTACAGCACCGGATGCAGACAAGACCCTTGAAGATCTCCGCACTGCAGCCCGGGCCGACCCTTCCTACATCCCGCTCGTCGACTGTGTGTCTCAGGGATTTCCATCGAATCGATACGACCTTCATGAATCGCTACTCCCGTACTGGAAAATACGCGAGGACCTCTATTGTGATGGAGACCTCGTCTTGTATGGTCCACGAGTAGTTATTCCTGCTGCCCTACGCCGCCGTACCTTGGCCCGCCTTCACGACAGCCATCGAGGAGTGGAGGCCACCAAGCGACGAGCGAAGCAGACTGTATTTTGGCCCGGAATCAACGCGGACATTGCAAGTACCGTCCGTGCCTGTGAACCGTGCCAGATTCTGCAACCTAGCCAGCAACAGGAACCTTTAATGTGCGGCGATAACCCTTCAAGACCCTTCGAGTCTGTGTCGGCCGATTTCTTTGCAGTTGCAGGGAAGTCCTTCCTCGTCATTGCCGACCGACTGTCTGGATGGCCTGTTGTTGTCCCCTGTGGTAGTGATACAAAGGCTACTGCTACCATCCGGAGCTTCAGGCATTACTTCAGAGAAGTTGGTGTTCCCCTCCGCCTCAGGACTGATGGAGGACCCCAGTTCACCAGCCACGAGTTCCAGGACTTCATGGACCGTTGGGGAGTCCGTCATGTCGTGACCTCGCCCCACTACCCCCAGGCGAATGGACACGCTGAAGCCGCAGTCAAGACTGTGAAACACCTGATCCTTAAGGTGTCACCCTCAGGAAATATCGACTGCGAGGACTTCGATCGAGGTTTGTTGGAGTTACGCAACACCCCGAACTTCACCGGACGCTCCCCAGCCCAGGTTCTATACGGACATCATCTCAGGTCTTGTGTTCCTGCCCACCCAAAGTCTTTTTCTCAAGAATGGCAGGCCAAGACTGAAGAATGTGACCGCCGTGCAGCAGAACGAGCCGCAGATGTCTCTGCTCGGTACGACTGTCATGCCCGCCCCCTTCCCAGGTTGAGTATCGGCCAGCAGATCAGGATTCAAGATCCGGTATCTCACCGCTGGGACAAGGTTGGGGTTGTCATGGGTATTGGCCGGTCAAGGGACTACCAAGTGCGTCTTCCTAGTGGTAAAGTATGGTGGAGGAACCGTCGTTTCCTCCGACCTGTGGAGCTGCTTAGTGTTGACCCCTCCCCAGTTGAGTCCCCTAATGTTGATGTCTCTAAAGTAAATCCATCCCCACCTTGTGTTTCTGCCCCAGTACTCCGCAGGTCCGAGCGACTCAGAAACAAAAGGTCCGCTCAAGATGAAACTATGAGCGTATAGGGGGGAGGGAGGTGTATGATATATATGGACACAACGTAGTACCTTCAGCTGTATATTATTATATTACTCTTATATTACTATTATTAATTATGTATAGTAAAGTATTACAGAACATGTATTAATTCTATGTAATATTCCATTTATTGTGCACCATATTATGTATATAAATTATCACATTTATACTTTATGTATTCAGCTTGTGAATGCTGGCATCTGTATAGGCCAGCGCGTAGTAATACATAGATAGATTTAGAGGTAGTTAAGACTGAGTTCTGGTGGCGTACCCACAGGCTTCCTGTGTCCTACTGTAATATTATCTCCCGTACGAGAATAGAACCTACTTTTAAAGACAACAAGTGTTTGTATATACCCTCAGTAGTATAGAACATTCTGTGGGTATCTGGCAATACGCTAGACATATATATTTCATTAGCCCAATAAAGCACTCGGACTTCTACATATAATCAACACCTCACCCCACCAGGATTCAAACCCACGATCATATAATTGTGGCCGGGGTATGCTACCTCTGGGCCACCAGGACAATAAAAGCAGTCAACGTCTCTACTATATTTCACACAAAGCCGGTTCAACGAGCTTATGGGGCTGTGAACCACTATAGGGGACCACCCGTGCCCCTTAGGTGATCAGAGCAACGTTTTACCAAATGCGGCTTCAAAACACGAGGATCCATATATATTTCATTAGCCCAATAAAGCACGCGTCTTCTACATATAATCAACACCTCACCCACCAGGATTTGAAACCACGATCTTATAATTGTGACCGGGGAACGCTACCTCATAGACACAAGGGACAATAAAGCCAGTCCTAGACTCTACTATATTTCACACAAAAGCCTGTTCAAATGACTGGCGCTGAACCACTATAGGGGACCACCACGTGCAACCCAGGTGATCAGAGCAACGTTTTACCAAATGCAGCTTCGAAACACGAGGATCCATATATATTTCATTAGCCAATAAAGCATGCGGACTTCTACATATAATCAACACCTCACCCCCTGCAGGTTGAACCCGATCTTGCAAAATTGTGACCGGGGGGCGCTACCTCTGGAGCCTGGTCCTGGGCTCTGCTGTAACACGCACAAAAGCCTGTTCCCAGCAGGCTTAAAGGCAACGTAAACATCTAATGAGGACCACCTGTGCCGCTTAGGTGATCAGAGCAACGTTTTACCAAATGCGGCTTCGAAACACGAGTATCCATATATATTTCATTAGCCCAATAAAGCACACGGACTTCTTCATATAATCAACACCTCACCCCACCAGGATTCGAACCCACGATCTTCTAATTGTGACCGGGGATCGCTACCTCTGGGCCACCAGGACACTAAAAGCATTCCTAGACTCTGCTATATTTCACAAAAAGCCTGTTCAACGAGCTTATGGCGCCGTGAACCTTTAATGAGGACCACCCGTGCCGCTTACGTGATCAGAGCAACGTTTTACCAAATGCGGCTTCGAAACACGAGGATCCATATATATTTCATTTGCCCAATAAAGCATGCAGACTTCTACATATAATCAACACCTCATCCCACCAGGATTTGAACCCACAAACTTATAATTGTGACCGGTGAATGCTACCTCTGGGCCACCAGGACAATAAAAGCAGTCCTAGACTCTTCTGTATTTCACACAAAGCCTGTTCAACGAGCTTATGGCGCCGTGAACCTCTAATGGGGACCACCTGTGCCGCTTAGGTGATCAGAGCAACGTTTTACCAAATGCGGCTTCGGAACAAGAGGATCCATATATATTTCATTAGCCCAATAAAGCACGCAGACTTCTACATATAATCAACACCTCACCCCATCAGGATTTAAACCCACGATCTTATAATTGTGACCGGGGAATGCTACCTTTGGGCCACTAGGACAATAAAAGCATTCCTAGACTCTGCTATATTTCACACAAAGCCTGTTCAACGAGCTTATGGCGCTGTGAACCACTATAGGGGACCACCCGTGCCGCTTAGGTGATCAGAGCAACGTTTTACCAAATGCGGCTTCGAAACACGAGGATCCATATATATTTCATTAGCCCAATAAAGCACGCGGACTTCTTCATATAATCAACACCTCACCCCACCAGGACTCGAACCCACGATCTTCTAATTGTGACCGGGGAACGCTACCTCTGGGCCACCAGGACAAAAAAAGCAGTCGTAGACTCTGCTATGTTTCACACAAAGCCTGTTCAACGAGCTTTTGGCGCCGTGAACCTCTAATGGGGACCACCCGTGCCGCTTAGGTGATGAGAGCAACGTTTTACCAAATGCGGCTTCGAAACACGAGGATCCATATATATTTCATTAGCCCAATAAAGCATGCGGACTTCTACATATAATCAACACCTCACCCCACCAGGATTTGAGCCACGATCTTATAATTGTGACGGGGGGACGCTACCTCTGGGCCTGGGAACAATAAGCAGTCCTAGACTCTGCTATATTTCACACAAAGCCTGTTAAACGAGCTTAAGGCGCCGTAAACCTCTAATTAGGACCACCCGTGCCGCTTAGGTGATCAGAGCAACGTTTTACCAAATGCGGCTTCGAAACACGAGGATCCATATATATTTCATTAGCCCAATAAAGCACGCGGACTTCTTCATATAATCAACACCTCACCCCACCAGGATTCGGACCCACGATCTTCTAATTGTGACCGGGGATCGCTACCTCTGGGCCACCAGGACTCTAAAAGCATTCCTAGACTCTGCTATATTTCACACAAAGCCTGTTCAACGAGCTTATGGCACCATGAACCTCTAATGAGGACCACCCGTGCCGCTTAGGTGATCAGAGCAACGTTTTACCAAATGCGGCTTCGAAACACGAGGTTCCATATATATTTCATTAGCCCAATAAAAACTACCTTCGGACTTCTACATATAATCAACACCTCACCCCATCAGGATTCAAACCCACGATCTTATAATTGTGACCGGGGTATGCTACCTCTGGGCCACCAGGAATATAAAAACAGTCCTAGACTCTACTATATTTCACAAAAAGACTGTTCAACGACCTTATGGCACACGTAAACTTAATAAGGACCACCCGTGCAGCTTAGGTGATCAAACAACGTTTTACCAAATCGTGACGAAACCTGAGGATCCATATATATTTCATTAGCCCAATAAAACGCAGCGGACTTCTTCATATAATCAACACCTCTCACCCACCGATTCGAACCCTACGATCTTCTAATTGTGGCCGGGGTATACTACCTCTAGACCTGAGACAATAAGCTCAAAGTCTCTACTATATTTCACAAAGCCTGTTCTTGACCTTATGGCTCCATGAACCTCCTGTCGGGACCCGTGCGGCTTAGGTGATCAGAGCAACATTTACCAAATCACGTCTCTTAATCACGAGGATCCATATATATTTCATTAGCCCAATAAAGCACGCGGACTTCTACATATAATCAACACCTCACCCCACCAAGATTTGAACCCACGATCTTATAATTGTAACTGGGGTATGCTACCTCTGGGCCACCGGTACAATAAAAGCAGTCCTAGACTCTACTATATATCAAACAAAGCCTGTTCAACGAGCTTATGGCGCCGTGAACCTCTAATAGGGACCACCCATGCCGCTTAGGTGATCAGAGCAACGTTTTACCAAATGCGGCTTCGAAACACGAGGATCCATATATATTTCATTAGCCCAATAAAGCACGCGGACTTGTACATATAATCAACACCTCATCCCACCAGGATTTGAACCAACGATCTTATAATTGTGACCGGGGAATGCTTCCTCTGGGCCACCAGGACAATAAAAGCAGTCCTAGACTCTTCTATATTTCACACAAAGCCTGTTCAACGAGCTTATGGCGCCGTGAACTTCTAATGGGGACCACCCGTGCCGCCTAGGTGATCAGAGCAACGTTTTACCAAATGCGGCTTCGAAACACGAGGATCCATATATATTTCATTAGCCCAATAAAGCATGCGGACTTGTACATATAATCAACACCTCATCCCACCAGGATTTGAACCCACAAACTTATAATTGTGACCGGTGAATGCTACCTCTGGGCCACCAGGACAATAAAAGCAGTCCTAGACTCTTCTGTATTTCACACAAAGCCTGTTCAACGCGCTTATGGCGCCGTGAACCTCTAATGGGGACCACCCGTGCCGCTTAGGTGATCAGAGCAACGTTTTACCAAATGCGGCTTCGAAACAAGAGGATCCATATATATTTCATTAGCCCAATAAACACGCGGAAATCAACATATAATCAACACCTCACCCCACCAGGATTCAAACCCACAATCTTATTATTGTGACCGGGGTATGCTACCTCTGGGCCACCAGGACAATAAAAGCAGTCAAAGTCTCTACTATATTTCACACAAAGCCTGTTCAACGACCTTATGGCTCAATGAACCTCTAATGGGGACGACGTGTGCCGCTTAGGTGATCAGAGCAACGTTTTACCAAATCCGACTTCGAAACACGAGGATCCATATATATTTCATTAGCCCAATAAAGCACGCAGACTTCTACATATAATCAACACCTCACCCCATCAGGATTTGAACCCACGATCGTATAATTGTGACCGGGGAATGCTACCTCTGGGCCACTAGGACAATAAAAGCATTCCTAGACTCTGCTATATTTCACACAAAGCCTGTTCAACGAGCTTATGGCGCTGTGAACCACTATAGGGGACCACCCGTGCCGCTTAGCTGAGCAGAGCAACGTTTTACCAAATGCGGCTTCGAAACACGAGGATCCATATATATTTCATTAGCCCAATAAAGCACGCGGACTTCTTCATATAATCAACACCTCACCCCACCAGGACTCGAACCCACGATCTTCTAATTGTGACCGGGGAATGCTACCTCTGGGCCACCAGGACACTAAAAGCAGTCGTAGACTCTGCTATGTTTCACACAAAGCCTGTTCAACGAGCTTTTGGCGCCGTGAACCTCTAATGGGGACCACCCGTGCAGCTTAGGTGATCAGAGCAACGTTTTACCAAATGCGGCTTCGAACCACGAGGATCCATATATATTTCATTAGCCCAATAAAGCATGCGGACTTCTACATATAATCAACACCTCACCCCACCAGGATTTGAAACCACGATCTTATAATTGTGACCGGAGGACGCTACCTCTGGGCCACCAGGAACAATAAAAGCAGTCCTAGACTCTGCTATATTTCACACAAAGCCTGTTAAACGAGCTTAAGGCGCCGTAAACCTCTAATTAGGACCACCCGTGCCGCTTAGGTGATCAGAGCAACGTTTTAACAAATGCGGCTTCGAAACACGAGGATCCATATATATTTCATTAGCCCAATAAAGCATGCGGACTTCTTCATATAATCAACACCTCACCCCACCAGGATTCGGACCCACGATCTTCTAATTGTGACCGGGGATCGCTACCGCTGGGCCACCAGGACTCTAAAAGCATTCCTAGACTCTGCTATATTTCACACAAAGCCTGTTCAACGAGCTTATGGCGCCGTGAACCTCTAATGAGGACCACCCATGCCGCTTAGGTGATCAGAGCAACGTTTTACCAAATGCGGCTTCGAAACACGAGGTTCCATATATATTTCATTAGCCCAATAAAGCACGCGGACTTCTACATATAATCAACACCTCACCCCACCAGGATTTGATCCCACGTTCTTATAATTGTGACCGGGGGACGCTACCTCTGGGCCACCAGGAACAATAAAAGCAGTCCTAGACTCTGCTATATTTCACACAAAGCCTGTTCAACGAGCTTAAGGCACCGTAAACCTTTAATGAGGACCACCCGTGCCGCTTAGGTGATCAGAGCAACGTTTTACCAAATGCGGCTTCGAAACACGAGGATCCATATATATTTCATTAGCCCAATAAAGCACGCGGACTTCTTCATATAATCAACACCTCACCCCACCAGGATTCGAACCCACGATCTTCTAATTGTGGCCGGGGTATGCTACCTCTGGGCCACCAGGACAATAAAAGCAGTCAAAGTCTCTACTATATTTCACACAAAGCCTGTTCAACGACCTTATGGCTCCATGAACCTCTAATCGGGACCACCCGTGCCGCTTAGGTGATCAGAGCAACATTTTACCAAATGCGGCTGCGAAATACGAGGATCCATATATATTTCATTAGCCCAATAAAGCACGCGGACTTCTTCATATAATCAACACCTCACCCCACCAGGATTTGAACCCACGATCTTCTAATTGTGACCGGGGCTCGCTACCTCTGGGCCACCAGGACACTAAAAGCATTCCTAGACTCTGCTATATTTCACACAAAGCCTGTTCAACGAGCTTATGGCGCCGTGAACCTCTAATGAGGACCACCAATTGCCGCTTAGGTGATCAGGCAACGTTTTGCCAAATCTTGACTTCGAAACACGAGGATCCGCCATATATTTCATTAGCCCAATAAAGCTGGCCGGACTTGTACATCTCAATCAGCACCTCCTTCACAGGATTTGAACCAGCGATCTTATAATTGTGACGGGGAATGCTTCTCTCAGGCCACCAGGACAATAAAAGCAGTCCTAGACTCTTCTATATTTCACACAAAGCCTGTTCAACGAGCTTATGGCGCCGTGAACTTCTAATGGGGACCACCCGTGCCGCTTAGGTGATCAGAGCAACGATTTACCAAATGCTGCTTCGAAACACGAGGATCCATATATATTTCATTCGCCCAATAAAGCATGCGGACTTGTACATATAATCAACACCTCATCCCACCAGGATTTGAACCCACAAACTTATAATTGTGACCGGTGAATGCTACCTCTGGGCCACCAGGACAATAAAAGCAGTCCTAGACTCTTCTGTATTTCACACAAAGCCTGTTCAACGAGCTTATGGCGACGTGAACCTCTAATGGGGACCACCCGTGCCGCTTAGGTGATCAGAGCAACGTTTTACCAAATGCGGCTTCGAAACAAGAGGATCCATATATATTTCATTAGCCCAATAAAGCACGCGGAAATCAACATATAATCAACACCTCACCCCACCAGGATTCAAACCCACAATCTTATTATTGTGACCGGGGTATGCTACCTCTGGGCCACCAGGACAATAAAAGCAGTCAAAGTCTCTACTATATTTCACACAAAGCCTGTTCAACGACCTTATGGCTCAATGAACCTCTAATGGGGACGACCTGTGCCGCTTAGGTGATCAGAGCAACGTTTTACCAAATCCGACTTCGAAACACCAGTATCCATATATATTTCATTAGCCCAATAAAGCACGCAGACTTCTACATATAATCAACACCTCACCCCATCAGGATTTGAACCCACGATCTTATAATTGTGACCGGGGAATGCTACCTCTGGGCCACTAGGACAATAAAAGCATTCCTAGACTCTGCTATATTTCACACAAAGCCTGTTCAACGAGTTTATGGCGTTGTGAACCACTATAGGGGACCAGCCGTGCCGCTTAGCTGAGCAGAGCAACGTTTTACCAAATGCGGCTTCGAAACACGAGGATCCATATATATTTCATTAGCCCAATAAAGCACGCGGACTTCTTCATATAATCAACACCTCACCCCACCAGGACTCGAACCCACGATCTTCTAATTGTGACGGGGGAACGCTACCTCTGGGCCACCAGGACACTAAAAGCAGTCGTAGACTCTGCTATGTTTCACACAAAGCCTGTTCAACGAGCTTTTGGCGCCGTGAACCTCTAATGGGGACCACCCGTGCCGCTTAGGTGATCAGAGCAACGTTTTACCAAATGCGGCTTCGAAACACGAGGATCCATATATATTTCATTAGCCCAATAAAGCATACGGACTTCTACATATAATCAACACCTCACCCCACCGGGATTTGAAACCACGATCCTCTTATAATTGTGACCGGGGCGCTACCTCTGGGCACCAGAAACAATAAAGCAGTCCTAGACTCTGCTATATTTCACACAAAGCCTGTTCAACGAGCTTAAGGCACCGTAAACCTCTAATGAGGACCACCCGTGCCGCTTAGGTGATCAGAGCAGCGTTTTACCAAATGCGGCTTCGAAACACGAGGATCCATATATATTTCATTAGCCCAATAAAGCACGCGGACTTCTTCATATAATCAACACCTCACCCCACCAGGATTCGAACCCACGATCTTCTAATTGTGACCGGGGATCGCTACCTCTGGGCCACCAGGACAATAAAGCATTCCTAGACTCTGCTATGAGCTACGCACAAAGCCTAGCGAGCTTATAGGCGTAGACACTCTAATGAGGACCACCGTGCAGCTTAGGTGATCAGGCAACGTTTTTACCAAATGCGGCTTCAGCTCTGAGGTTCCATATATATTTCATTAGCCCAATAAAGCCGCAGCGGACTTCTACATATAATCAACACCTCTCCACCTGGGATTTGAACCCCACGATCTTATAATTGTGACCAGGGGCCTTCTCCTGGGCCACCAGGAACAATAAAAAGCAGTCCTAGACTCTGCTATATTTCACACAAAGCCTGTTCAACGAGCTTAAGGCACCGTAAACCTTTAATGGGGACCACCCGTGCCGCTTAGGTGATCAGAGCAACGTTTTACCAAATGCTGCTTCGAAACACGAGGATCCATATATATTTCATTAGCCCAATAAAGCACGCGGACTTCTTCATATAATCAACACCTCACCCCACCAGGATTCGAACCCACGATCTTCTAATTGTGGCCGGGGTATGCTGCCTCTGGGCCACCAGGACAATAAAAGCAGTCAAAGTCTCTACTATATTTCACACAAAGCCTGTTCAACGACCTTATGGCTCCATGAACCTCTAATGGGGACCACCCGTGCCGCTTAGGTGATCAGAGCACCGTTTTACCAAATGCGGCTTCGAAATACGAGGATCCATATATATTTCATTAGCCCAATAAATCACGCGGACTTCTTCATATAATCATCACCTCACCCCACCAGGATTTGAACCCACGATCTTCTAATTGTGACCGGGGCTCGCTACCTCTGGGCCACCAGGACACTAAAAGCATTCCTAGACTCTGCTATATTTCACACAAAGCCTGTTCAACGAGCTTATGGCGCCGTGAACCGTTAATGAGGACCACCCGTGCCGCTTAGGTGATCAGAGCAACGTTTTACCAAATCCGGCTTCGAAACACGAGGATCCATATATATTTCATTAGCCCAATAAAGCACGCAGACTTCTACATATAATCAACACCTCACCCCACCAGGAATTGAACCCACGATCTTATAATTGTGACCGGGGAATGCTACCTCTGGGCCACTAGGACAATAAAAGGAGTCCTAGACTCTTCTATATTTCACACAAAGCCTGTTCAACGAGCTTATGGCGCCGTGAACCTCTAATGAGGACCACCCGTGCCGCTTAGGTGATCAGAGCAACGTTTTACCAAATGCGGCTTCGAAACACGAGGATCCATATATATTTCATTAGCCCAATAAAGCACGCGGACTTGTACATATAATCAACACCTCATCCCACCAGGATTTGAAACAACGATCTTATAATTGTGACCGGGGAATGCTACCTCTGGGCCACCAGGACAATAAAAGCAGTCCTAGACTCTTCTATATTTCACACAAAGCCTGTTCAACGAGCTTATGGCGCCGTGAACTTCTAATGGGGACCACCCGTGCCGCTTAGGTGATCAGAGCAACGTTTTACCAAATGCGGCTTCGAAACACGAGGATCCATATATATTTCATTAGCCCAATAAAGCACGCGGACTTCTACATATAATCAACACCTCACCCCACCAGGATTGAAACCCACGATCTTATAATTGTGACCGGGGTATGCTACCTCTGGGCCACCAGGACAATAAAAGCAGTCCAAGTCTCTACTATATTTCACACAAAGCCTGTTCAACGACCTTATGGCTCCATGAACCACTAATGGAGACCACCTGTGCCGCTTAGGTGATCAGAGCAACGTTTTACCAAAACCGGCTTCAAAACACGAGGATCCATATATATTTCATTAGCCCAATAAGGCACGCAGACTTCTACATATAATCAACACCTCACCCCACCAGGATTTGAACCCACGATTATATAATTGTGACCGGGGAATGCTACCTCTGGGCCACTAGGACAATAAAAGCAGCCCTAGACTCTGCTATATTTCACACAAAGCCTTTTCAACGAGATTATGGCACTGTGAACCACTATAGGGGACCACCCGTGCCGCTCAGGTGATCAGAGCAACGTTTTACCAAATGCGGCTTCGAAACACGAGGATCCATATATATTTCATTAGCCCAATAAAGCACGCGGACTTTTACACATAATCAACACCTCACCCCACCAGGATTTGAACTCACGATCTTCTAATTGTGACAGGCGGAACGCTACCTCTGGGCCACCAGGACAATAAAAGCAGTCCTAGACTCTGCTATATTTCACAACAAAGCCTGTTCAACGAGATTATGGCGCCGTGAACCTCTAATGGGGACCACCCGTGCTGCTTAGGTGATCAGAGCAATATTTTACCAAATGCGGCTTGGAAACACGAGGATCCATATATATTTCATTATCCCAATAAAGCACGCGGACTTCTACATATAATCAACACCTCACCCCACCAGGATTTGAACCCATGATCTTATAACTGTGACCGGGGAACGGTGCCTCTGAACCACCAGGAAACTAAAAGCAGTCCTAGATTGTTATATTTCACACAAAGCCTGTTGAATGAGCTTATGGCGCCGTGAACCTCTAATGGGGACCACCTTTGCACCTTAGGTGATGAGAGCAACGTTTTACCATATCCAGCTTGGAAACACGAGTATCCATATATATTTCATTAGCCCAATAAAGCACTCGGACTTCTACATATAATCAATACCTCACCCCACCAGGATTCAAACCCACGATCTTATAATTGTGGCCGGGGTATGCTACCTCTGGGCCACCAGCCAATAAAAGCAGTCCAAGTCTCTACTATATATCACACAAAGCCTGTTCAAAGACCTTATGGCTCCATGAACCTCTAATGGGGACCACCTGTGCCGCTTAGGTGATCAGAGCAACGTTTTACCAAATCCGGCTTCGAAACACAAGGATCCATATATATTTCATTAGCCCAATAAAGCACGCGGACTTCTACATATAATCAAAACCTCACCCCACCAGGATTTGAACCCACGATCTTATAATTGTGACCGGGGAACGCTACCTCTGGGCCACCAGGACAATAAAAGCAGTCCTACACTCTGCTATATTTCATACAAATCCTGTTCAACGAGCTTATGGCGCCGTGAACCTCTAATGGGGACCTCCCGTGCTGCTTAGGTGATCAGTGCAACGTTTTTCCAAATGCGGCTTCGAAACACGAGGATCCAAATATATTTCATTAGCCCAATAAAGCACTCGGACTTCTACATATAATCAACACCTCACCCCACCAGGATTCAAACCCAAGATCTTATAATTGTGACCGGGGTATGCTACCTCTGGGCCACCAGACAATAAAAGCAGTCCAAGTCTCTACTATATTTCAATACAAAGCTCGTTCAACGACCTTATGGCTCCATGACCCACTAATGGGGACCACCTGTGCCGCTTAGGTGATCAGAGCAACGTTTTACCAAAACCGGCTTCGAAACACGAGGATCCATATATATTTCATTAGCCCAATAAAGCACGCAGACTTCTACATATAATCAACACCTCACCCCACCAGGATTTGAACCCACGATCTTATAATTGTTACCGGTGAATGCTACCTCTGGGCCACTAGGACAATAGAAGCAGTCCTAGACTCTGCTATATTTCACACAAAGCCTGTTCAACGAGCTTATGGCGCTGTGAACCACTATAGGGGACCAACCGTGCCGCTTAGGTGATCAGAGCAACGTTTTACAAAATGCGGCTTCGAAACACAAGGATCCATATATATTTCATTAGCCCAATAAAGCACGTGGAGTTCTACATATAATCAACACCTCATCCCACCAGGATTTGAACCCCCGATCTTATAATTGTGACCGGGGGACGCTACCTCTGGGCCACGAAGAACAATAAAAGCAGTCCTAGACTCTGCTATATTTTACACAAAACCTGTTCAACGAGCTTAAGGCGCCGTAAACCTCTAATGAGGACCACCCGTGCCGCTTAGGTGATCAGAGCAACGTTTTACCAAATGCGGCTTCGAAACACGAGGATCCATATATATTTCATTAGCCCAATAAAGCACGCGGACTTCTTCATATAATCAACACCTCACCCCACCAGGATTCGAACCCACGATCTTCTAATTGTGACGGGGATCGCTACCTCTGGGCCACCAGGACACTAAAAGCATTCCTAGACTCTGCTATATTTCACACAAAGCCTGTTCAACGAGCTTATGGCGCCGTGAACCTTTAATGAGGACCACCCGTGCCGCTTAGGTGATCAGAGCAAAGTTTTACCAAATGCGGCTTCGAAACACGAGGATCCATATATATTTCATTAGCCCAATAAAGCACGCGGACTTGTACATATAATCAACACCTCATCCCACCAGGATTTGAACCCACGATCTTATAATTATGACCGGGGAATGCTACCTCTGGGCCACCAGGACAATAAAAGCAGTCCTAGACTCTTCTATATTTCACACAAAGCCTGTTCAACGAGCTTATGGCGCCGTAAACCTCTAATGGGGACCACCCGTGCCGCTTAGGTGATCAGAGCAACGTTTTACCAAATGCGGCTTCGAAACACGAGGATCCATATATATTTCATTAGCCCAATAAAGCACGCGGATTCTACATATAATCAACACCTCACCCCACCAGGATTCAAACCCACGATCTTATAATTGTGACCGGGGTATGCTACCTCTGGGCCACCAGGACAATAAAAGCAGTCCAAGTCTCTACTATATTTCACACAAAGCCTGTTCAACGACCTTATGGCTCCATGACCCACTAATGGGGACCACCTGTGTCGCTTAGGTGATCAGAGCAACGTTTTACCAAAACCGGCTTCGAAACACGAGGATCCATATATATTTCATTAGCCCAATAAAGCACTCAGACTTCTACATATAATCAACACCTCACCCCACAAGGATTTGAACCCACGATCTTATAATTGTGACCGGGGAATGCTACCTCTGGGCCACTAGGACAATAAAAGCCCCCCTAGACTCTGCTATATTTCACACAATGCCTTTTCAACGAGCTTATGGCGCTGTGAACCACTATAGGGGACCACCCGTGCCGCTTAGGTGATCAGAGCAACGTTTTACCAAAATCGGCTTCGAAACACGAGGATCCATATATATTTCATTAGCCCAATAAAGCATGCAGACTTCTACATATTATCAACACCTCACCCCACCAGGATTCGAACCCACGATCTTATAATTGTGACCGGGGAATGATACCTCTGGGCCACCAGGACAATAAAAGCAATCCTAGACTCTGCTATATTTCACACAAAGCCTGTTAAACGAGCTTATGGCGCCGTGAACCTCTAATGGGGACCACTCGTGCCGCTTAGGTGTTCAGAGCAACGTTTTACCAAATGCGGCTTCGAAACACGAGGATCCATATATATTTCATTAGCCCAATAAAGCACGCGGACCTTAACACATAATCAACACCTCACCCCACCAGGATTTGAACCCATGATCTTATAACTGTGACCGGGGAACGGTGCCTCTGAACCACCAGGAAACTAAAAGCAGTCCTAGACTGATATATTTCACACAAAGCCTGTTGAATGAGCTTATGGCGCCGTGAACCTCTTATTGGGACCAGCAGTGCCGCTTAGGTTATCAGAGCAACGTTTTACCAAATCTGGCTTGGAAACTCGAGGATCCATATATATTTCAATCGCCCAATAAAGCACGCGGACTTCTACATATAATCAAAACCTCACCCCACCAGGATTTGAACCCACGATCTTATAATTGTGACCGGGGAACGCTACCTCTGGGCCACCAGGACAATAAAAGTAGTCCTACACTCTGCTAAAATTCACACAAATCCTGTTCAACGAGCTTATGGCGCCGTGAACCTCTAATGGGGACCACCCGTGCTGGTTAGGTGATCAGAGCAACGTTTTTCCAAATGCGGCTTCGAAACACGAGGATCCAAATATATTTCATTAGCCCAATAAAGCACTCGGACTTCTACATATAATCAACACCTCACCCCAAGAGGATTCAAACCCACGATCTTATAATTGTGACCGGGGTATGCTACCTCTGGGCCACCAGGACAATAAAAGCAGTCCTAGCCTCTACTATATTTCACACAAAGCCTGTTCAACGACCTTATGGCGCCGTGAATCTCTAATGGGGACCACCCTTGCCCCTTAGGTGATCAGAGCAACGTTTTACCATATCCGGCTTGGAAACACAAGTATCCATATATATTTCATTAGCCCAATAAAGCACTCGGACTTCTACATATAATCAATACCTCACCCCACTAGGATTCAAACCCACGATGTTATAATTGTGACCGGGGAACGCTACCTCTGGGCCACCAGGACACTAAAAGCAGTCCTAGACTCTGCTATGTTTCACACAAAGCCTGTTCAACGAGCTTTTGGCGCCGTGAACCTCTAATGGGGACCACCCGTGCCGCTTAAGTGATCAGAGCAACGTTTTTCCAAATGCGGCTTCGAAACACGAGGATCCATATATATTTCATTAGGCCAATAAAGCACGCGGAGTTCTACATATAATCAACACCTCATCCCACCAGGATTTGAACCCACGATCTTATAATTGTGACCGGGAGACGCTACCTCTGGGCCACCAGGAACAATAAAAGCAGTCCTAGACTCTGCTATATTTCACACAAAGCCTGTTCAACGAGATTATGGCGCCGTGAACCTCTAATGGGGACCACCCGTGCTGCTTAGGTGATCAGAGCAATGTTTTTCCAAATGCGGCTTCGAAACACGAGGATCCATATATATTTCATTAGCCCAATAAAGCACGCGGACTTCTACACATAATCAACACCTCACCCCACCAGGATTTGAACTCAAGATCTTCTAATTGTGACAGGCGGAACGCTACCTCTGGGCCACCAGGACAATAAAAGCAGTCCTAGACTCTGCTATATTTCACACAAAGCCTGTTCAACGAGATTATGGCGCCGTGAACCTCTAATGGGGACCACCCGTGCTGCTTAGGTGATCAGAGCAATGTTTTACCAAATGCGGCTTCGAAACACGAGGATCCATATATATTTCATTATCCCAATGAAGCACGCAGACTTCTACATATAATCAACACCTCACCCCACAAGGATTTGAACCCATGATCTTATAACTGTGACCGGGGAACGGTGCCTCTGAACCACCAGGAAACTAAAAGCAGTCCTAGATTGTTATATTTCACACAAAGCCTGTTGAATGAGCATATGGCGCCGTGAACCTCTTATTGGGACCAGCAGTGCCGCTTAGGTTATCAGAGCAACGTTTTACCAAATCTGGCTTGGAAACTCGAGGATCCATATATATTTCAATCGCCCAATAAAGCACTCGGACTTCTACATATAATCAAACCTCACCCCACCAGGATTTGAACCCCCGATCTTATAATTGTGACCAGGGGACGCTACCTCTGGGCCACGAGGAACAATAAAAGCAGTCCTAGACTCTGCTATTTTTTACACAAAACCTGTTCAACGAGCTTAAGGCGCCGTAAACCTCTAATGAGGACCACCAGTGCCGCTTAGGTGATCAGAGCAACGTTTTACCAAATGCGGCTTCGAAACACGAGGATCCATATATATATTTCATTTGCCCAATAAAGCACGCGGACTTCTTCATATAGTCAACACCTCACCCCACCAGGATTTGAACCCACGATCTTCTAATTGTGACGGGGGAACGCTACCTCTGGGCCACCAGGACAATAAAAGCAGTCCTAGACTCTGCTATATTTCACACAAAGCCTGTTCAACGAGATTATGGCGCCGTGAACCTCTAATGGGGACCACCCGTGCCGCTTAGGTGATCAGAGCAACGTTTTACCAAATGCGGCTTCGACACACGAGGATCCATATATATATATCATTACCCTAGTAAAGCACGCGGACTTCTTCATATAATCAACACCTCACCCCACCAGGATTCGAACCCATGATCTTCTAATTGTGACAGGGGATCGCTACCTCTGGGCCACCAGGACACTAAAAGCATTCCTAGACTCTGCTATATTTCACACAAAGCCTGTTCAACGAGCTTATGGCGCCGTGAACCTTTAATGAGGACCACCCGTGCCGCTTAGGTGATCAGAGCAAAGTTTTACCAAATGCGGCTTCGAAACACGACGATCCATATATATTTCATTAGCCCAATAAAGCACGCGGACTTGTACATATAATCAACACCTCACCCCACCAGGATTTGAACCCACGATCTTATAATTGTGACCGGGGAATGCTACCTCTGGGCCACCAGGACAATAAAAGCAGTCCTAGACTCTGCTATATTTCACACAAAGCCTGTTCAACGAGATTATGGCGCCGTGAACCTCTAATGGGGAACACCCGTGCCGCTTAGGTGATCAGACCAACGTTTTACCAAATGCTGCTTCGAAACAAGCAGGATCCATATATATTTCATTAGCCCAATAAAGCACGCTGACTTCTACATATAATCAACACCTCACCCCACCAGGATTTGAACCACCGATCGTATAAACGTGACCGGGGAACGCTACCTCTGGGCCACCAGTTCAATAAAAGCCGTCCTAGACTCTGCTATATTTCACACAATGCCTGTTCAACTAGCTTATGGCGCCGTGAACCTCTAATGGGGGACCACCTGTGCCGCTGTAGGGTGATCAGAGCAACGTTTTACCAAAACCGGCTTCGAAACACGAGGATCCATATATATTTCATTAGCCCAATAAAGCACTCAGACTTCTACATATAATCAACACCTCACCCCACCAGGATTTGAACCCACGATCTTATAATTGTGACCGGGGAATGCTACCTCTGGGCCACTAGGACAATAAAAGCCCCCCTAGACTCTGCTATATTTCACACAAAGCCTTTTCAACGAGCTTATGGCGCTGTGAACCACTATAGGGGACCACCCGTGCCGCTTAGGTGATCAGAGCAACGTTTTACCAAAACCGGCTTCGAAACACTAGGATCCATATATATTTCATTAGCCCAATAAAGCACGCAGACTTCTACATATAATCAACACCTCACCCCACCAGGATTCGAACCCACGATCGTATAATTGTGACCGGGGAATGCTACCTCTGGGCCACCAGGACAATAAAAGCAGACCTAGACTCTGCTATATTTCACACAAAGCCTGTTAAACGAGCTTATGGCGCCGTGAACCTCTAATGGGGACCACCCGTGCCGCTTAGGTGTTCAGAGCAACGTTTTACCAAATGCGGCTTCGAAACACGAGGATCCATATATATTTCATTAGCCCAATAAAGCACGCGGACCTTAACACATAATCAACACCTCACCCTACCAGGATTTGAACCCATGATCTTATAACTGTGACCGGGGAACGGTGCCTCTGAACCAATTAGAAATCAAAAGCAGTCCTAGACTGTTATATTTCGCCACAAAGCCTGTTGAATGAGCTTTATGGCTCCATGAACCTCTAATGGGGACCACCTGTGCCGCTTAGGTGATCAGAGCAACGTTTTACCAAATCTGGCTTGGAAACTCGAGGATCCATATATATTTCAATCGCCCAATAAAGCACGCGGACTTCTACATATAATCAAAACCTCAACCCACCAGGACTTGAACCCACGATCTTATAATTGTGACCGGGGAACGCTACCTCTTGGCCACCAGGACAATAAAAGCAGTCCTACACTCTGCTAAATTTCACACAAATCCTGTTCAACGAGCTTATGGCGCCGTGAACCTCTAATGGGGACCACAAGTAAGCTGCTTAGGTGATCAGGAACGTTTTTCCAAATGCTTCGAAACACAAGGATCCATATATATTTCATTAGCCCAATAGAGCACGCGGACTTCTACATATAATCAACACCTCACTCCACCAGGATTCGAACCCACGATCTTATAATTGTGACCGGTGAACGCTACCTATGGGCCACCAGGACACTATAAGCAGTCCTAGACTCTGTTATATTTCACACAAAGCCTGTTCGACGAGCTTATGGCGCTGTGAACCACTATAATGGGACCACCCGTGCCGCTTAGGTGATCAGAGCAACGTTTTTCCAAATGCTTCGAAACACGAGATCCAAATATATTTCATTAGCCCAATAAAAGCACCTGACTTCTACATTATAATCAACACCTCACCCCACCAGATTCAAACCCACGATCTTGTTAACACTAGACCGGTATGCTACCTCTGGGCCACCAGGACAATAAAAGCAGTCCTAGCCTCTACTATATTTCACACAAAGCCTGTTCAACGACCTTATGGCGCCGTGAATCTCTAATGGGGACCACCCTTGCCCCTTAGGTGATCAGAGCAACGTTTTACCATATCCGGGTTGGAAACACGAGTATCCATATATATTTCATTAGCCCAATAAAGCACTCGGACTTCTACATATAATCAATACCTCACCCCACTAGGATTCAAACCCACGATCTTATAATTGTGACCGGGGAACGCTACCTCTGGGCCACCAGGACACTAAAAGCAGTCCTAGACTCTGCTATGTTTCACACAAAGCCTGTTCAACGAGCTTTTGGCACCGTGAACCTCTAATGGGGTCCACCCGTGCCGCTTAAGTGATCAGAGCAACGTTTTTCCAAATGCGGCTTCGAAACACGAGGATCCATATATATTTCATTAGGCCAATAAAGCACGCGGAGTTCTACATATAATCAACACCTCATCCCACCAGGATTTGAACCCACGATCGTATAATTGTGACCGGGAGACGCTACCTCTGGGCCACCAGGAACAATAAAAGCAGTCCTAGTCTCTGCTATATTTCACACAAAGCCTGTTCAACGAGATTATGGCGCCGTGAACCTCTAATGGGGACCACCCGTGCTGCTTAGGTGATCAGAGCAATGTTTTTCCAAATGCGGCTTCGAAACACGAGGATCCATATATATTTCATTAGCCCAATAAAGCACGCTGACTTCTACACATAATCAACACCTCACCCCACCAGGATTTGAACTCAAGATCTTCTAATTGTGACAGGCGGAACGCTACCTCTGGGCCACCAGGACAATAAAAGCAGTCCTAGACTCTGCTATATTTCACACAAAGCCTGTTCAACGAGATTATGGCGCCGTGAACCTCTAATGGGGACCCCCGTGCTGCTTAGGTGATCAGAGCAATGTTTTTCCAAATGCGGCTTCGAAAAACGAGGATCCATATATATTTCATTATCCCAATGAAGCACGCAGACTTCTACATATAATCAACACCTCACCCCACAAGGATTTGAACCCATGATCTTATAACTGTGACCGGGGAACGGTGCCTCTGAACCACCAGGAAACTAAAAGCAGTCCTAGATTGTTATATTTCACACAAAGCCTGTTGAATGAGCTTATGGCGCCGTGAACCTCTAATGGGGACCACCCTTGCACCTTAGGTGATGAGAGCAACGTTTTACCATATCCAGCTTGGAAACACGAGTATCCATATATATTTCATTAGCCCAATAAAGCACGTGGAGTTCTACATATAATCAACACCTCATCCCACCAGGATTTGAACCCCCGATCTTATAATTGTGACCGGGGGACGCTACCTCTGGGCCACGAGGAACAATAAAAGCAGTCCTAGACTCTGCTATATTTTACACAAAACCTGTTCAACGAGCTTAAGGCGCCGTAAACCTCTAATGAGGACCACCCGTGCCGCTTAGGTGATCAGAGCAACGTTTTACCAAATGCGGCTTCGAAACACGAGGATCCATATATATTTCATTAGCCCAATAAAGCACGCTGACTTCTTCATATAGTCAACACCTCACCCCACCAGGATTTGAACCCACGATCTTCTAATTGTGACGGGGGAACGCTACCTCTGGGCCACCAGGACAATAAAAGCAGTCCTAGACTCTGCTATATTTCACACAAAGCCTGTTCAACGAGCTTATGGCGCTGTGAACCACTATAGGGGACCACCCGTACCGCTTAGGTGATCAGAGCAACGTTTTACCAAATGCGGCTTCGAAACACGAGGATCCATATATATTTCATTAGCCCAATAAAGCACGCGGACTTCTTCATATAATCAATACCTCACCCCACCAGGATTCGAACCCACGATCTTCTAATTGTGACAGGGGATCGCTACCTCTGGGCCACCAGGACACTAAAAGCATTCCTAGACTCTGCTATATTTCACACAAAGCCTGTTCAACGAGCTTATGGCGCCGTGAACCTTTAATGAGGACCACCCGTGCCGCTTAGGTGATCAGAGCAAAGTTTTACCAAATGCGGCTTCGAAACACGAGGATCCATATATATTTCATTAGCCCAATAAAGCACGCGGACTTGTCATATAATCAACACCTCATCCCACCAGGATTTGAACCCACGATCTTATAATTGTGACCGGGGAATGCTACCTCTGGGCCACCAGGACAATAAAAGCAGTCCTAGACTCTTCTATATTTCACACAAAGCCTGTTCAACGAGCTTATGGCGCCGTAAACCTCTAATGGGGACCACCCGTGCCGCTTAGGTGATCAGAGCAACGTTTTACCAAATGCGGCTTCGAAACACGAGGATCCATATATATTTCATTAGCCCAATAAAGCACGCGGACTTCTACATATAATCAACACCTCACGCCACCAGGATTCAAACCCACGATCTTATAATTGTGACCGGGGTATGCTACCTCTGGGCCACCAGGACAATAAAAGCAGTCCAAGTCTCTACTATATTTCACACAAAGCCTGTTCAACGACCTTATGGCTCCATGACCCACTAATGGGGACCACCTGTGCCGCTTAGGTGATCAGAGCAACGTTTTACCAAAACCGGCTTCGAAACACGAGGATCCATATATATTTCATTAGCCCAATAAAGCACTCAGACTTCTACATATAATCAACACCTCACCCCACAAGGATTTGAACCCACGATCTTGTAATTGTGACCGGGGAATGCTACCTCTGGGCCACTAGGACAATAAAAGCCCCCCTAGACTCTGCTATATTTCACACAATGCCTTTTCAACGAGCTTATGGCGCTGTGAACCACTATAGGGGACCACCCGTGCCGCTTAGGTGATCAGAGCAACGTTTTACCAAAACCGGCTTCGAAACACGAGGATCCATATATATTTCATTAGCCCAATAAAGCACACAGACTTCTACATATAATCAACACCTCACCCCACCAGGATTCGAACCCACGATCTTATAATTGTGACCGGGGAATGCTACCTCTGGGCCACCAGGACAATAAAAGCAATCCTAGACGCTGCTATATTTCACACAAAGCCTGTTAAACGAGCTTATGGCGCCGTGAACCTCTAATGGGGACCACCCGTGCCGCTTAGGTGTTCAGAGCAACGTTTTACCAAATGCGGCTTCGAAACACGAGGATCCATATATATTTCATTAGCCCAATAAAGCACGCGGACCTTAACACATAATCAACACCTCACCCCACCAGATTTGAACCCATGATCTTATAACTGTGACCGGGGAACGGTGCCTCTGAACCACCAGGAAACTAAAAGCAGTCCTAGACTGTTATATTTCACACAAAGCCTGTTGAATGAGCTTATGGCGCCGTGAAACTCTTATTGGGACTAGCAGTGCCGCTTAGGTTATCAGAGCAACGTTTTACAAAATCTGGCTTGGAAACTCGAGGATCCATATATATTTCAATCGCCCAATAAAGCACGCTGACTTCTACATATAATCAAAACCTCACCCCACCAGGATTTGAACCCACGATCTTATAATTGTGACCGGGGAACGCTACCTCTGGGCCACCAGGACAATAAAAGTAGTCCTACACTCTGCTAAAATTCACACAAATCCTGTTCAACGAGCTTATGGCGCCGTGAACCTCTAATGGGGACCACCCGTGCTGCTTAGGTGATCAGAGCAACGTTTTTCCAAATGCGGCTTCGAAACACGAGGATCCAAATATATTTCATTAGCCCAATAAAGCACTCGACTTCTTACATATAATCAACACCTCACCCCACCAGGATTCAAACCCACGATCTTATAATTGTGACCGGGGTATGCTACCTCTGGGCCACCAGGACAATAAAAGCAGTCCTAGACTCTACTATATTTCACACAAAGCCTGTTCAACGAGCTTATGGCGCCGTGAACCTCTAATGGGGACCACCCGTGCTGCTTAGGTGATCAGAGCAACGTTTTTCCAAATGCGGCTTCGAAACACGAGGATCCAAATATATTTCATTAGCCCAATAAAGCACTCGGACTTCTACATATAATCAACACCTCACCCCACCAGGATTCAAACCCACGATCTTATAATTGTGACCGGGGTATGCTACCTCTGGGCCACCAGGACAATAAAAGCAGTCCTAGCCTCTACTATATTTCACACAAAGCCTGTTCAACGACCTTATGGCGCCGTGAATCTCTAATGGGGACCACCCTTGCCCCTTAGGTGATCAGAGCAACGTTTTACCATATCCGGCTTGGAAACACGAGTATCCATATATATTTCATTAGCCCAATAAAGCACTCGGACTTCTACATATAATCAATACCTCACCCCACTAGGATTCAAACCCACGATGTTATAATTGTGACCGGGGAACGCTACCTCTGGGCCACCAGGACACTAAAAGCAGTCCTAGACTCTGCTATGTTTCACACAAAGCCTGTTCAACGAGCTTTTGGCGCCGTGAACCTCTAATGGGGACCACACGTGCCGCTTAAGTGATCAGAGCAACGTTTTTCCAAATGCGGCTTCGAAACACGAGGATCCATATATATTTCATTTGGCCAATAAAGCACGCGGAGTTCTACATATAATCAACACCTCATCCCACCAGGATTTGAACCCACGATCTTATAATTGTGACCGGGAGACGCTACCTCTGGGCCACTAGGAACAATAAAAGCAGTCCAAGACTCTGCTATATTTCACACAAAGCCTGTTCAACGAGATTATGGCGCCGTGAACCTCTAATGGGGACCACCCGTGCTGCTTAGGTGATCAGAGCAATGTTTTTCCAAATGCGGCTTCGAAACACGAGGATCCATATATATTTCATTATCCCAATGAAGCAAGCGGACTTCTACACATAATCAACACCTCACCCCACCAGGATTTGAACTCAAGATCTTCTAATTGTGACAGGCGGAACGCTACCTCTGGGCCACCAGGACAATAAAAGCAGTCCTAGACTCTGCTATATTTCACACAAAGCCTGTTCAACGAGATTATGGCGCCGTGAACCTCTAATGGGGACCCCCGTGCTGCTTAGGTGATCAGAGCAATGTTTTTCCAAATGCGGCTTCGAAAAACGAGGATCCATATATATTTTATTATCCCAATGAAGCACGCAGACTTCTACATATAATCAACACCTCACCCCACAAGGATTTGAAACCATGATCTTATAACTGTGACCGGGGAACGGTGCCTCTGAACCACCAGGAAACTAAAAGCAGTCCTAGATTGTTATATTTCACACAAAGCCTGTTGAATGAGCATATGGCGCCGTGAACCTCTTATTGGGACCAGCAGTGCCGCTTAGGTTATCAGAGCAACGTTTTACCAAATCTGGCTTGGAAACTCGAGGATCCATATATATTTCAATCGCCCAATAAAGCACGCGGACTTCTACATATAATCAAAACCTCACCCCACCAGGATTTGAACCCACGATCTTTTAATTGTGACCGGGGAACGCTACCTCTGGGCCACCAGGACAATAAAAGCAATCCTACACTCTGCTATATTCCACACATATCCTGTTCAACGAGCTTATGGCGCCGTGAACCTTTAATGAGGACCACCCGTGCCGCTTAGGTGATCAGAGCAAAGTTTTACCAAATGCGGCTTCGAAACACGAGGATCCATATATATTTCATTAGCCCAATAAAGCACGCAGACTTCTACATATAATCAACACCTCACCCCACCAGGATTTGAACCCACGATCTTATAATTGTTACCGGTGAATGCTACCTCTGGGCCACTAGGACAATAAAAGCAGTCCTAGACTCTGCTATATTTCACACAAAGCCTGTTCAACGAGCTTATGGCGCTGTGAACCACTATTGGGGACCACCCGTGCTGCTTAGGTGATCAGAGCAACTTTTTACCAAATGCGGCTTCGAAACACGAGGATCCATATATATTTCATTAGCCCAATAAAGCATGCGGAGTTCTTCATATAATCAAAACCTCACCCCACCAGGATTCGAACCCACGATCTTCTAATTGTGACCGGGGAACGCTACCTCTGGGTCACCAGGACACTAAAAGCAGTCCTAGACTCTGCTATGTTTCGCACAAAGCCTGTTCAACGAGCTTTTGGCGCCGTGCACCTCTAATGGGGACCACCCTTGCCGCTTAGGTGATCAGAGCAACGTTTTACCAAATGCGGCTTCGAAACACGAGGATCCATATATATTTCATTAGCCCAATAAAGCACGCGGAGTTCTACATATAATCAACACCTCATCCAACCAGGATTTGAACCCACGATCGTATAATTGTGACGGGGGAACGCTACCTCTGGGCCACCAGGACAATAAAAGCAGTCCTAGACTCTGCTATATTTCACACAAAGCCTGTTCAACGAGCTTATGGCGCTGTGAACCACTATAGGGGAACCACCCGTGCCGCTTAGGTGATCAGAGCAACGTTTTACCAAATGCGGCTTCGAAACACGAGGATCCATATATATTTCATTAGCCCAATAAAGCACGTGGACTTCTTAATTTAATCAACACCTCACCCCACCAGGATTTGAACCCACGATCTTCTAATTGTGACGGGGGAACACTACCTCTGGGCCACCAGGACAATAAAAGCAGTCCTAGACTCTGCTATATTTCACACAAAGCCTGTTCAATGAGCTTACGGCGTCGTGAACCTCTAATGGGGACCACCCGTGCCGCTTAGGTGATCAGAGCAACGTTTTACCAAATCCGGCTTCGAAACACGAGGATCGATATTTATTTCATTAGGCTAATAAAGCACGCAGATTTTAACATATAATCAACACCTCACCCCACCAGGATTCGAACCTACGATCTTAAAATTGTGACCGGGCCACCAGGACACTAAAAAGCATTCCTAGACTCTCCTATATTTCACACAAAGCTCAAGTTCAACGAAGCTTTTGCCAAACTTAGTACCACCCGCGCTGGTGATCAGAGTAACGTTTTACCAAATGCGGCTTCGAAACACGAGATCCATATATATTTCATTAGCCCACAGCACGCGATTCTACATATAATCACCACCTCTACCCCCACCTCAGGATTCAAACCCAGCGATCTTATAATTGTGACCGGGGTATGCTACCTCTGGGCCACCAGACAATAAAAAGCAGTCCAAGTTCTCTACTATATTTCACACAAAGCTCGTTCAACGACCTGGATGGGCTCTATGAACCACTAATGGGGACTTCCGGTGCCGCTTAGGTGATCAGAGCAACGTTTTACCAAAACCGGCTTCGAAACACGAGGATCCATATATATTTCATTAGCCCAATAAAGCACGCAGACTTCTACATATAATCAACACCTCACCCCACCAGGATTTGAACCCACGATCTTATAATTGTGACCGGGGAATGCTACCTCTGGGCCACTAGGACAATAAAAGCTGCCCTAGACTCTGCTATATTTCACACAAAGCCTTTTCAACGAGCTTATGGCGCTGTGAACCACTATAGGGGACCACCCGTGCCGCTTAGGTGATCAGAGCAACGTTTTACCAAATGCGGCTTCGAAACACGAGGATCCATATATATTTTATTAGCCCAATAAAGCACGCGGACTTCTTCATATAATCAACACCTCACCCCACCAGGATTTGAACCCACGATCTTATAATTGTGACCGGGGAATGCTACCTCTGGGCCACCAGGACAATAAAAGCAGTCCTAGACTCTGCTATATTTCACACAAAGCCTGTTCAACGAGATTATGGCGCCGTGAACCTCTAATGTGGACCACCCGTGCTGCTTAGGTGATCAGAGCAATGTTTTACCAAATCCGGCTTCGAAACACGAGGATCCATATATATTTCATTATCCCAATAAAGCACGCAGACTTCTATATATAATCAACACCTCACCCCATCAGGATTTGAACCCATGATCTTATAACTGTGACCGGGGAACGGTGCCTCTGAACCACCAGGAAACTAAAAGCAGTCCTAGACTGTTATATTTCACACAAAGCCTGTTCAACGACCTTATGGCTCCATGAACCACTAATGGGGACACCGGTGCCGCTTAGGTGATCAGAGCAACGTTTTACCAAAACCGGCTTCGAAACACGAGGATCCATATATTTTTCATTAGCCCAATAAAGCACGCAGACTTCTACATATAATCAACACCTGACCCCACCAGGATTTGAACCCACGATCTTATAATTGTGACATGGGAATGCTACCTCTGGGCCACTAGGACAATAAAAGCAGCCCTAGACTCTGCTATATTTCACACAAAGCCTGTTCAACGAGCTTATGGCGCCGTGAACCTCTAATAAGGACCACCCGTGCCGCTTAGGTGATCAGAGCAACGTTTTACCAAATGCGGCTTCGAAACACGAGGATCCATATATATTTCATTAGCCCAATAAAGCACGCGGACCTTAACACATAATCAACACCTCACCCCACCAGGATTTGAACCCATGGTCTAATAACTGTGACCGGGGAACCGTGCCTCTGAACCACTAGGAAACTAAAAGCAGTCCTAGACTGTTATGTTTCACACAAAGCCTGTTGAATGAGCTTATGGCGCCATGAACCTCTTATTGGGACCAGCAGTGCCGCTTAGGTTATCAGAGCAACGTTTTACCAAATCTGGCTTGGAAACTCGAGGATCCATATATATTTCAATCGCCCAATAAAGCACGCGGACTTCTACATATAATCAAAACCTCACCCCACCAGGATTTGAACCCACGATCTTATAATTGTGACCGGGGAACGCTACCTCTGGGCCACCAGGACAATAAAAGCAGTCCTACACTCTGCTATATTTCACACAAATCCTGTTCAACGAGCTTATGGCGCCGTGAACCTCTAATGGGGACCTCCCGTGCTGCTTAGGTGATCAGAGCAACGTTTTTCGAAATGCGGCTTCGAAACACGAGGATCCAAATATATTTCATTAGCCCAATAAAGCACTCGGATTCTACATATATAATCAACACCTCACCCCACCAGGATTCAAACCCACGATCTTATAATTGTGACCGGGATATGCTACCTCTGGGCCAACACCAGGACAATAAAAAGCAGTCCTAGACTCTACTATATTTCTCACAAAGCCTGTTCAACGACCTTATGGCGCCGTGAATCTCTAATGGGACCACCTCGTTCCTTAGGTGATCAGAGCAACGTTTTACCATATCCGGCTTGGAAACACGAGTATCCTATATATATTTCATTAGCCCAACAAAGCACTGGACTTCTAAGCATATAATCAACACCTCACCCCACCAGGATTTGAACCCACAATCTTATAATTGTGACCGGGGGACGCTACCTCTGGGCCACCAGGAAACTAAAAGCATTTCTAGACTCTGCTATATTTCACACAAAGCCTGTTCAACGAGCTTATGGCGCCGTGAATCTCTAATGGGGACCACCCGTAAGCCGCTTAAGGATCAGAGCAACAAGTTTTTCCAAATGTGTGCGGCTTCGAAACACGAGGATCCATATATATTTCATTAGCCCAATAAAGCACGCGGAGTTCTACATATAACCAACACCTCATCCCACCAGGATTTGAACCCACGATCTTATAATTGTGACCGGGAGACGCTACCTCTGGGCCACCAGGAACAATAAAAGCAGTCCTAGACTCTGCTATATTTCACACAAAGCCTGTTCAACGAGATTATGGCGCCGTGAACCTCTAATGGGGACCACCCGTGCTGCTTAGGTGATCAGAGCAATGTTTTTCCAAATGCGGCTTCGAAACACGAGGATCCATATATATTTCATTAGCCCAATAAAGCACGCGGACTTCTACACATAATCAACACCTCACCCCACCAGGATTTGAACTTAAGATCTTCTAATTGTGACAGGCGGAACGCTACCTCTGGGCCACCAGGACAATAAAAGCAGTCCTAGACTCTGCTATATTTCACACAAAGCCTATTCAACGAGATTATGGCGCCGTGAACCTCTAATGGGGACCACCCGTGCTGCTTAGGTGATCAGAGCAATGTTTTACCAAATGCGGCTTCGAAACACGAGGATCCATATATATTTCATTATCCCAATAAAGCACGCAGACTTCTACATATAATCAACACCTCACCCCACAAGGATTTGAACCCATGATCTTATAACTGTGACCGGGGAACGGTGCCTCTGAACCACCAGGAAACTAAAAGCAGTCCTAGATTGTTATATTTCACACAAAGCCTGTTGAATGAGGATATGGCGCCGTGAACCTCTTATTGGGACCAGCAGTGCCGCTTAGGTTATCAGAGCAACGTTTTACCAAATCTGGCTTGGAAACTCGAGGATCCATATATATTTGAATCGCCCAATAAAGCAAGCGGACTTCTACATATAATCAAAACCTCACCCCACCAGGATTTGAACCCACGATCTTTTAATTGTGACCGGGGAACGCTACCTCTGGGCCACCAGGACAATAAAAGCAATCCTACACTCTGCTATATTCCACACATATCCTGTTCAACGAGCTTATGGCGCCATGAACCTCTAATGGGGACCACCCATGCCGCTTAGGTGATCAGAGCAACGTTTTACCAAATGCGGCTTCGAAACACGAGGATCTATATATACTTCATTAGCCCAATAAAGCACGCCAACTTCTTCATATAATCAACACCTCACCCCACCAGGACTCGAACCAACGATCTTCTAATTGTGACCGGGGAACGCTACCTCTGGCCCACCAGGACACTAAAAGCATTCCTAGACTTTGCTATATTTCACACAAAGCCTGTTCAACGAGCTTATGACGCCGTGAACCTCTA
>NW_024714030.1:0-14486 GCF_018991925.1 Homarus americanus
GGGATCTTTTATAATCTTGACCAATGGACTTTGTTATACTCGATGAGGGGCCTTTGTTATACTCGATGAGGGAATTTGTAATAATCGACCATGGGATTTTGTTATACTCGATCAGGGGACTTTTTTTTACTCGAACAGAGGACTTTGTTATACTCAATCAGGAGATATGTTATACTCGATCAGGGGACTTTGTTATACTCTATCAGGGGAATTTGTCATACTCGACCAGAAGACTTTGTTATACTCGATCAGAGGATATGTTATACTCGATCAGGGGACTTTGTTATACTCGATCAGGGGACTTCGTTATACTCGATCAGAGGATATGTTATACTCGATCAGGGAACTTTGTTATATGCGATCAGGAGACTTTGTTATACTCGATTAGGGGCCTTTTTTATACTCGATGAGGGGGGTTTATTATACTCGACGACGGGGCTTTGCTATAGTCGACCAGGGGACTTTCTTATACTCGATTAGGGGACTTTGTTATACTCGACCAGGGGACTTTTTTATACTTGATGAGTGGACTTTACTATATTTGACCAATGGACTTTGCTATACTCGATGAGGGGCCTTTGTTATACTCGATCAGGGGACTTTGTTATACTCGACCAGAGGACTTTGTTATACTCGATCAGGTGATATGTTATACTCGATCAGGGGACTTTGTTATACTCGACGAGGGGCCTTTTTTATACTCGATTACAAAACTTTGTTAAACTCGACCAGGAGACTTTGTGATACTCGATCAGGGGACTTTGTTATACTCCACCAGGGACTTTGTAATATTCGATCAGGGGACTTTTTTATTTTCGATCAGGGGACTTTGTTATATTCGATCAGGGGTCTTTGTTATACTCGTCCAGGGGGCTTTGTTATACTCGATCAGGGGACTTTTTTATTTTCGATCAGGGGACTTTGTCTTACTCGATCAGGGCCTTTGTTATACTCGACCAGGGGACTTTGTTTTACTCGATCATCGCCCTTTCCTATACTCGACCAGGGGACTTTGTTATGCTCGATCTGGGACTTTGTTATACTCGATCAGTGGACTTTCCTATATTTGACCAATGGACTTTGCTATACTCGATGAGGGGCCTTTGTTATACTCGATCAGGGGACTTTGTTATACTCGATCAGGGGATATGTTATACTCGATCAGGGGACTTTGTTATACTCAACCAGATGACTTTGTTATACTCATTCAGGGGACTTTGTTATACTCGATTAGGGGCCTTTGTTATATTTTATGAGGGGGTTTTGTTATTCTCGACCAGGGGACTTTGTTATACTCGATCAGGGGACTTTGTTATACTCGATCAGGGGATATGTAATACTCGATCAGGGGACTTTGTTATATTCGATCAGGGGTCTTTGTTTTACTCGTCCAGGGGGCTTTGTTATACTCGATCAGGGGACTCTTTTATATTCGATCAGGGGACTTTGTCTTACTCGATCAGGGCCTTTGTTATACTCGACCAGGGGACTTTGTTTTACTCGATCATGGCCCTTTGCTATACTCGACCAGGGGACTTTGATATGCTCGATCTGGGACTTTGTTATACTCGATCAGTGGACTTTCCTATATTTGACCAATGGACTTTGCTATACTCGATGAGGGGCCTTTGTTATACTCGATCAGGGGACTTTGTTATAATCGATCAGGGGATATGTTATACTCGATCAGGGGACTTTGTTATACTCAACCAGAGGACTTTGTTATACTCATTCAGGGGACTTTGTTATACTCGGTTAGGGGCCTTTGTTATATTTCATGAGGGGGTTTTGTTATACTCGACCAGGGGACTTTGTTATACTCGATCAGGGGACTTTGTTATACTCGATCAGGGGATATGTTATACTCGATCAGGGGACTTTGTTATACTTGATTAGGGGACTTTGTTATACTCAATTAGGGGACTTTGTTATACTTGATCAGAGGACTTTGTTATACTCGACCAGGTGCCTTTGTTATGCTCGATTATAAAACTTTGTTATTCTCGACCAGGGGACTTTGTTATACTCCACCAGGGCCTTTGTTATACTCGATCAGGGTATATGTTATACTCGACCAGGGGACTTTGTTATAATCGATTAGGGGACTTTGTTATGCTCGATCTGGGCACTTTGTTAAACTGGGCCAGGAGACGTTGTTATACTCGATCAGGGGATATGTTATACTCGATCAGGGGACTTTGTTATACTGGACCAGGGGACTTTGTTATACTCATCCAGGGGGCTTTGTTATACTCGATCAGAGGACTTTGTTATACTCGATCAGATGACTTTGTCTTACTCGATCAGGGCCGTTTGCTATACTCGACCGGGAGACTTTGTTATAATCGACTAGTGGACTTTGGTATGCTCGATCTAGAGACTTTATTATACTGGGCAAGCGGACTTTTTTATATTCGATCAGGGGACTTTGTTACACTGGACCAGGGGACATTTTTATACTCGATCAGGGGACTTTGTTATACTCGACCAGGGGCCTTTGTTATACTCGATTAGGGGACTTTGTTATACTCGATAATGGGACTTTGTTAAACTGGACCAGGGGACTTTTTTATACTCGATCAGGGGACATTGTCATATTCGACCAGAGGATTTTATTATACTCGATCAGGGGATATGTTATACTCGAACAGAGGACTTTGCTATACTCGATCAGGGGATTTTGTTATACTTGATTAGGGGACTTTGTTATACTCGACAAGGGGCCTTTGTTATGCTCGATTAGAAAACTTTGTTATACTCGACCAGGGGACTTTGTTATACTCCACCAGGAACTTTGTTATACTCGATCAGGGGATATGTTATACTCGACCACGGGACTTTGTTATACTCGATAAGGCGGCTTTGTTATACTCGATCAGGGGACTTTCTTATACTCGATGAGGGGCCTTTGTTATACTAGATCAGGAAACTTTGTTATACTCGATTTGACGCCTTTTTTGGACTCGATCAGGAGACTTTGTTATACTCGTGCAGGGGGCTTTGGCATACTCGATCAGGGGATTTTGTTATACTCGATCAGGGGACTCTGTTATACTCGATGAGGAGGCTTTGTTATACTCGATGAGGGGACTTTGCTATACTCGACCAGGGGACTTCGTTATACTCGAAAAGGGGACTTTGTTATACTCGATTAGGGGACTTTGTTATACTCGACCAGGGAAAATTTTTATACATGACCAATGGAGTTTGTTATACTCGATGAGGGACCTTTGTTATACTCGACCAGGGGACTTTGCTATAGTCGACCAGCGGACTTTGTTATACTCGATTAAGGGACTTTGTTATACTCGACCAGGGACTTTGTTATACTCGATTAGGGGACTTTGTTATACTCGATTAGGGGACTTTGTTATACTCGATGAGGAGGCTTTGTTATACTCGACCAGGGGACTTTGCTATAGTCGACCAGGGGACTTTGTTATACTCGATTAAGGGAGTTTGTTATACTCGACCAGGGTCTTTGTTATACTCGATTAGGGGCTTTGTTATACTTGATTAGGGGACTTTGTTATACTCGATGAGGAGGCATTGTTATACTCGACCAGGGGACTTTGCTATAGTCGACCAGGGGACTTTGTTATACTCGATTAGGGGACTTTGTTATACTCGACCAGGGACTTTGTTATACTCGATTAGGGGACTTTGTTATACTCGATTAGGGGAGTTTGATATACTCGATGAGGAGGCTTTGTTATACTCGACCAGGGGACTTTGCTATAGTCGACCAGGGAACTTTGTTATACTCGATTAGGGGACTTTGTTATACTCGTCTAGGGGCTTTTTTATACTCGATCAGGGGACATTGACTTACTCGATCAGGGCCCTTTGCTATACTCGAACGGGGGACTTTGTTATAAACGATCAGGGAACTTTTTTATACTCGATAAGGGACTTTGTTACACTGGACCAGGGGACATTTTTATACTCGATCAGGGGACTTTGTTATACCCGATCAAGGGACTTTTGTTACACTCGATCAGGGGGCTTTGTTATACTCGATCAGGGACTTTTTGTTACACCTGATGAGGGACTTTTGTTATACCGACCAGGGTCCTTTTTTGTTATACTCGATTAGGGACTTGTTATACTGCTAAGGAACTTGTTAAACCTCGATAAGGGAATTTGTTATACCATAAGGGGACTTTTGATAGACTCCGGAATAGGGACTTTGTTATACTCGACCAGGGACTTTTGTTATACCCGATTAAGGGACTTTTGTTAGATTCGAACAGGGACTTTGTTATACTCGACCAGGACTTTGTTATACTCGATTAGTGGCTTTTGTTATACTCTCGATCAGACTTTCTTATACTGATTAGGGAGGCCTTTTGGACTCCATTCAGGGGAACTTTGTTATATATTCTTGTTACTGGGCTTTGTTATACCGATCATGGGACTTTGTTATACTCGATCAGAGGTTTGTTATAATTTCCGATCAGGGGACTTTTACAGTGCCTTTAATCAGGGACATTGTTATACTCGATTAGGGGACTTTGTTATACTCGACCAGGGATCTTTTTATACTTGACCAATGGACTTTGTTATACTCGATGAGGGGCCTTTGTTATACACGATGAGGGGGCTTTGTTATAATCGACCATGGGATTTTGTTATACTCGATCAGGGGACTTTTTTATACTCGACCAGAGGACTTTGTTATACTCAATCAGGAGATATGATTTACTCGATCAGGGGACTTTGTTATACTCAACCAGGGGACTTTGTTATACTCTATCAGGGGACTTTGTCATACTCGACCAGAGGACTTTGCTATACTCGATCAGGGAACTTTGGTATGCTCGATCTAGGGACTTTGTTATACTGGGCCAGGGAACTTTTTTATCCTCGATCAGGGGACTTTGTTACACTTGACCAGGGGACATTTTTATACTCGATCAGGGGACTTTGTTATTCTTGATCAGGGGACTTTTGTTACACTCGATCAGGGGTCTTTCTTATACTCAACCAGGGACTTTCTTATATTTGATCAGGGGATATGTAATACTTGATCAGGGGACTTTGTTATACACGATCAGGGGTCTTTGTTATACTCGTCGAGGGGGCTTTGTTATACTCGATCAGGGGACTTTGTTATACTCGATCAGGGGACTTTGTTATAATCGATCAGGGGACTTTGTTACGCTCGATCTGGGGACTTTGTTATACTGGGCCAGGCGACTTTGTAATTCTCGATCAGGAGATATGTTATTCTCGATAAGGGGACTTTGTTATACTGGACCAGTGGACTTTATTATACTCGATCATAGGACTTTGTTAAACTCGATCAAGGAACTTTGTTATACTCGTCCAGGAGGCTTTGTTATACTCGATTAGGGGACTTTGTTATACTCGATCAGAGGACTTTGTCTTACTCGATCAGGGCCCTTTGCTATTCTCGACCAGGGGACTTTGTTATAATCGATTAGGGGACATTGTTATGCTCGATCTGGGACTTTGTTATACTCGATCAGTGGACTTTCCTATATTTGACCAATGGACTTTGCTAAACTCGATGAGGGGCCTTGGTTATACTCGATTAGGGGACTTTGTTATAATCGATAAGGGGAATTTGTTATACTCGATAAGGGGACTTTGTTAGACTCGAACAGGGGACTTTGTTATACTCGATCAGGGGACTTTGTTATACTCGATGAGGAGCTTGTACTGATGAGGGACTTTTGCTATACGACCAAAGACTTCTATACCTTGCAAAACAGGGGGCTTTATTATACCGATTAGGGGGATCTTGTTATACTCGATCAGAGGCTTTTTATTTCACATACTCCATCATGGACTTTGGCTATACCCGGAAAAGGGCTTTGTTATACCTCGGATTAGGAGACCTTTGTTATACTCGACCAGAAACTTTTTACTCCTGGACCAAATGGTTTGTTATACCAGATGAGGCCTTTGTTGGCATTCGGGACCAGGACTTTGCTATAGTCAACCAGGGGACTTTGTTATACTCGATTAAGGGACTTTGTTATACTCGACCAGGATCTTTGTTATACTCGATTAGGGGACTTTGTTATACTCGATTAGAGGACTTTCTTATACTCGATGAGGAGGATTTGTTATACTCGACCAGGGGACTTTGCTATAGTCGACCAGGGGACTTTGTTATACTCGATTAGAGGACATTTTTATACTCGACCAGACGACTTTGTTATACTCGTCTAGGGGGCTTTTTTATACTCGATCATGGGACTTTGTTATACTCGATCAGGGGACTTTGTCTTACTCGATCAGGGCCCTTTGCTATACTCGACCGGGGGACTTTGTTATAAACGATCAGGGGACTTTGGTATGCTCGATCAGGGGACTTTTGTTACACAGGACCAGGGGACTTTGTTATACTCGACCAGGGGCCTTTGTTATACTCTATTAGGGGACTTTGTTATACTCGATTAGGGGACTTTGTTATACTTGATCAGAGGACTTTGTTATACTCGAAGAGGGGCCTTTGTTATACTCGATGAGGGGACTTTGCAATACTCGACCAGGGGACTTTGTTATACTCCACCAGGGACTTTTTTATACTCGATCAGGGGATATGTTTTACTCGATCAGGGGACTTTGTTATACTCGGTTCAGGGGACTTTGTTATACTCGTCCAGGGGGCTTTGTTATACTAGGAACAGGGGACTTTGTTATGCTCGATCAGGGGACTTTGTCTTACTCGATCGGGCCCCTTTGTTATACTCGACCAGGGGACTTTGTTATAATCGATTAGGGGACTTTGTTATGCTCGATCTGGGGACTTTGTTAAACTGGTCCAGGAGACGTTGTTATACTCTATCAGGAGATATGTTATACTTGATCAGGGGACTTTGTTATACTGGACCAGGGGACTTTGTTATACTCGATTAGGGGACTTTGTTATACTCGATGAGGGAACTTTGTTATACTCGTCTAGGGGGCTTTGTTATACTCGATCAGGGGACTTTGCTATACTCGATCAGTGAACTTTGGTATGCTCGATCTAGGGACTTTGTTATACTGGGCCAGGGAACTTTTTTATACTCGATCAGGGGACTTTGTTACACTGGACCAGGGGACAATTTTATACTCGATCAGGGGACTTTGTTATTCTTGATCAGGGGACTTTTGTTACACTCGATCAGGGGACTTTCTTATAATCCACCAGGGACTTTCTTATATTTGATCAGGGGATATGTAATACTCGATCAGGGGACTTTGTTATATACGATCAGGGGTCTTTGTTATACTCGTCCAGGGGGCTTTGTTATACTCGATCAGGGGACTTTGTTATACTCGATCAGGGGACTTTGTCTCATTCTTGGCAGGGCCTTTGTTATACTCGACCTGGGGACTTTGTTATAATCGATCAGGGGACTTTGTTACGCTCGATCTGGGGTTTTTGTTATACTGGGCCAGGCGACTTTGTAATTCTCGATCAGGGGATATGTTATACTCGATCAGGGGACTTTGTTATACAAGACCAGGGGACTTTATTATACTCGTTCATAGGACTTTGTTATACTCGATCAGGGAACTTTGTTATACTCGTCCAGGGGGCTTTGTTATACTCGATTAGGGGACTTTGTTATACTCGATCAGGGGACTTTGTCTTACTCGATCAGGGCCCTTTGCTATTCTCGACCAGGGGACTTTGTTATAATCGATCAGGGGACATTGTTATGCTCGATCTGGGACTTTGTTATACTCGATCAGTGGACTTTCCTATATTTAACCAATGGACTTTGCTAAACTCGATGAGGGGCCTTGGTTATACTCGATCAGGGGACTTTGTTATACTCGACCAGGGACTTTGTTATACTCGATCAGTGGACTTTGTCATACTCGGCCAGAGGACTTTGTTATACTCGATCAGAGGATATGTTATACTCGATCAGGCGACGTTGTTAAACTCGATCAGGGGACTTTGTTATACTTGATTAGGGGACTTTGTTATACTCGATCAGGGGACTTTGTTACACTGAACCAGGGGACATTTTTATGCTCGATTAGGGGACTTTGTTATTCTCGATCAGGGGACTTTTGTTACAATCGATCAGGGAACTTTGTTATACTCGACCAGGGGCCTTTGTTATACTCGATTAGGGGACTTTGTTATACTCGATAAGGGGACTTTGTTATATTCGATAAGGGGAATTTGTTATACTCGATGAGGGGACTTTGCTATACTCAACCAGGCGACTTCGTTATACTCGAACAGGGGGCTTTGTTATACTCGATTAGGGGACTTTGTTATACTCGATCAGGAGGCTTTGTCATACTCCATCAGGGGACTTTGCTATACTCGAAAAGGGGGCTTTGTTATACTCGATTAGGGGACTTTGTTATTCTCGACCAGGGAACTTTTTTATACTTGACCAATGGAGTTTGTTATACTCGATGAGGGGCCTTTGTTATACTCGACCAGGGGACTTTGCTATAGTCAACCAGGGGACTTTGTTATACTCGATTAAGGGACTTTGTTATACTCGACCAGGATCTTTGTTATACTCGATTAGGGGACTTTGTTATACTCGATTAGGGGACTTTGTTATACTCGATGAGGAGGCTTTGTTATACTCGACCAGGGGACTTTGCTATAGTCGACCAGGGGACTTTGTTATACTCGATTAGGGGACTTTGTTATACTCGACCAGACGACTTTGTTATACTCGTCTAAGGGGCTTTTTTATACTCGATCATGGGACTTTGTTATACTCGATCAGGGGACTTCGTCCTACTCGATCAGGGCCCTTTGCTATACTCGACCGGGGGACTTTGTTATAAACGATCAGGTGACTTTGGTATGCTCGATCTAGGGACTTTATTATACTGGGCCAGGGAACTTTTTTATACTCGATCAGGGCACTTTGTTACACTGGAGCAGGGGACATTTTTATACTCGATCAGGGGACTTTGTTATACTCGATCAGGGGACTTTTGTTACACTCGACCAGGGGACTTTGTTATGCTCGACCAGGGGCCTTTGTTATACTCTATTAGGGGACTTTGTTATACTCGATTAGGGGACTTTGTTATACTTGATCAGAGGACTTTGTTATACTCGATGAGGGGCCTTTGTTATACTCGATGAGGGGACTTTGCTATATACTCGACCAGGGGACTTTGTTATACTCCACCAGGGACTTTTTTATACTCGATCAGGGGATATGTTTTACTCGATCAGGGGACTTTGTTATACTCGGTTCAGGGGACTTTGTTATACTCGTCCAGGGGGCTTTGTTATACTAGGAACAGGGGACTTTGTTATGCTCGATCAGGGGACTTTGTCTTACTCGATCGGGCCCCTTTGTTATACTCGACCAGGGGACTTTGTTATAATCGATAAGGGGACTTTGTTATGCTCGATCTGGGGACTTTGTTAAACTGGTCCAGGAGACGTTGTTATACTCTATCAGGGGATATGTTATACTTGATGAGGGGACTTTGTTATACTGGGCCAGGGGACTTTGTCATACTCGATTTGGGGACTTTGTTATACTCGATGAGGGAACTTTGTTATTCTCGTCTAGGGGGCTTTGTTATACTCGATCAGGGGACTTTGCTATACTCGATCAGTGAACTTTGATATGCTCGATCTAGGGACTTTGTTATACTGGGCCAGGGAACTTTTTTATACTCGATCAGGGGACTTTGTTACACTGGACCAGGGGACATTTTTATACTCGATCAGGGGACTTTGTTATTCTTGATCAGGGGACTTTTGTTACACTCGATCAGGGGACTTTCTTATACTCCACCAGGGACTTTCTTATATTTGATCAGGGGATATGTAATACTCGATCAGGGGACTTTGTTATACACGATCAGGGGTCTTTGTTATACTCGTCCAGGGGGCTTTGTTATACTCGATCAGGGGACTTTGTTATACTCGATCAGGGGACTTTGTCTCATTCTTGGCAGGGCCTTTGTTATACTCGACCTGGGGACTTTGTTATAATCGATCAGGGGACTTTGTTACGCTCGATCTGGGGTTTTTGTTATACTGGGCCAGGCGACTTTGTAATTCTCGATCAGGGGATATGTTATACTCGATCAGGGGACTTTGTTATACTGGACCAGGGGACTTTATTATACTCGATCATAGGACTTTGTTATACTCGATTAGGGAACTTTGTTATACTCGTCCAGGGGGCTTTGCTTTACTCGATTAGGGGACTTTGTTATACTCGATCAGGGGACTTTGTCTTACTCGATCAGGGCCCTTTGCTATTCTCGACCAGGGGACTTTTTTATACTCGATCAGGGGACTTTGTTACACTGGACCAGGGGATATTTTTATACTTGATTAGGGGACTTTGTTTTACTCGATCAGGGGAGTTTTGTTATACTTGATCAGGGAACTTTTGTTACACTCGATCAAGGGACTTTGTTATACTCGACCAGGGGACATTGCTATACTCGACCAGGGGACTTTTTTATACTTGATCAGGGGACTTTGTCATACTCGATCTGTGGACATTCCTATATTTGACCAATGGACTTTGTTATATTCTATGAGGGGCCTTTGTTATACTTGATCAGGGGACTTTGTCAAACTTGATTAGGGGACTTTGTTATACTCGATCAGGGGACTTTGTTACACTAGACCAGGGGATATTTTTATACTTGATTATGGGACTTTGTTATTCTCGATCAGGGGACTTTTGTTACACTCGATCAGGGAACTTTGTTATACTCGACCAGGGACCTTTGTTATACTCGATTAGGGGACTTTGTTATACTCGATAAGGGGACTTTGTTATATTCGATAAGGGGAATTTGTTATACTCGATAAGGGGACTTTGTTAGACTCGAACAGGGGACTTTGCTATACTCGACCAGGGGACTTTGTTATACTCGATTAAGCGGCTTTGTTATACTCGATCAGGGGACTTTCTTATACTCGATGTGGAGGCTTTGTTATACTCCTTCAGTGGACTTTGCTACACTCGACCAGGGGACTTTGTTATACTCGAGTAGGCGGCTTTATCATACTCGATCAGGGGATTTTGTCTTACTCGATCAGGGCCTTTTTTATACTCGAGGGGACTTTGTTATACTGGGCCATGAGACTTTGTAATACTCGATCAGGGAACGTTGTTATACTCGCCCAGGGGGCTTTGTTATACTCGATCAGTCCCTTTGCTATACTCGACCAGGCAACTTTGTATAATCGATCAGGGGACTTTGTTATGCGCGATCTGGGACTTTGTTATACTCGATCAGTGGACTTTCCTATATTTGACCAATGGACTTTGTTATACTCGATCAAGGGACTTTGTTATACTCGACCAGGGGACTTTGTTATACTTTGTTATCAGGGACTTTGTCTTACTCGGCCAGAGGACTTTGTTATACTCGATCAGAGGATATGTTATACTCGATCAGGCGACTTTGTTAAACTCGATCAGGGGACTTTGTTATACTTGATTAGGGAACTTTGTTATACTCGATCAGGGGACTTTGTTACACTGAACCAGGGGACATTTTTATGCTCGATTAGGGGACTTTGTTATTCTCGATCAGGGGACTTTTGTTACACTAGATCAGGGAACTTTGTTATACTCGACCAGGGGCCTTTGTTATACTCGATAAGGGGACTTTGTTATACTCGATAAGGGGACTTTGTTATACTCGATAAGGGGAATTTGTTATATTCGATAAGGGGACTTTGTTAGACTCGAACAGGGGACTTTGTTATACTCGATCAGGGGTCTTTGTTATACTCGATCAGGAGGCTTTGTTATACTCGATGATGGGACTTTGCTATACTCGACCAGGGGACTTCGTTATACTCGAACAGGGGGCTTTGTTATACTCGATTAGGGGACTTTGTTATACTCGATCAGGAGGCTTTGTCATACTCCATCAGGGGACTTTGCTATACTCGAAAAGGGGACTTTGTTATCCTCGATTAGGGGACTTTGTTATACTCGACCAGGGAATTTTTTTATACTTGACCAATGGAGTTTGTTATTCTCGATGAGGGGCTTTGTTATACTCGACCAGGGGACTTTGCTATAGTCGACCAGGGGACTTTCTTATACTCGATTAAGGGACTTTGTTATACTCGACCAGGGTCTTTGTTATACTCGATTAGGGGACTTTGTTATACTTGATTAGGGGACTTTGTTATACTCGATGAGGAGGCATTGTTATACTCGACCAGGGGACTTTGCTATAGTCGACCAGGGGTCTTTGTTATACTCGATTAGGGGACTTTGTTATACTCGACCAGACGACTTTGTTATACTCGTCTAGGGGGCTTTTTTATACTCGATCATGGGACTTTGTTATACTCGATCAGGGGACTTTGTCTTACTCGATCAGGGCCCTTTGCTCTACTCGACCGGGGGACTTTGTTATAAACGATCAGGGGACTTTGGTATGCTCGATCTAGGGACTTTATTATACTGGGCCAGGGAACTCTTTTATACTCGATCAGGGCACTTTGTTACACTGAACCAGGGGACATTTTTATACTCGATCAGGGGACTTTGTTATACTCTAAAGGGGACTTTGTTATACTCGATCAGGGGACTTTGTTATACTCGATTAGTGGCCTTTGTTATACTCGATGAGGGGGCTTTGTTATACTCGACCAGGGGACTTGCTATAATCGACCAGGGGACTTTTTTATACTCGATCAGGGGACTTTGTTACACTGGACCAGGGGATATTTTTATACTTGATTAGGGGACTTTGTTTTACTCGATCAGGGGAGTTTTGTTATACTTGATCAGGGAACTTTTGTTACACTCGATCAAGGGACTTTGTTATACTCGACCAGGGGACATTGCTATACTCGACCAGGGGACTTTTTTATACTTGATCAGGGGACTTTGTCATACTCGATCTGTGGACATTCCTATATTTGACCAATGGACTTTGTTATATTCTATGAGGGGCCTTTGTTATACTTGATCAGGGGACTTTGTCAAACTTGATTAGGGGACTTTGTTATGCTCGATCAGGGGACTTTGTTACACTAGACCAGGGGATATTTTTATACTTGATTATGGGACTTTGTTATTCTCGATCAGGGGACTTTTGTTACACTCGATCAAGGGACTTTGTTATACTCGACCAGGGGCCTTTTCATACTCGACCAGAGGACTTTGTTATACTCGATCAGATGATATGTTATACTCGATCAGGGGGCTTTGTTATACTCGATGAGGGGACTTTGCTATACTCGACCAGGGGACTTTGTTATACTCGATCAGGGGACTTTGTTATACTCGACCAGGGGACTTTTTTATACTTGATCAGGGGACTTTGTCATACTCGACCAGAGGACTTTGTTATACTCGATCAGAGGATATGTTATACTCGATCAGGGGGCTTTGTTATACTCGACCAGGTGACTTTTTTATACTTGATTCAGGGGACTTTGTCATACTAGATCTGTGGACTTTCCTATATTTGACCAATGGACTTTGCTATACTCGACGATGGGGTTTTTTATACTCGATTAGAAAACTTTGTTATACTCGACCAGGAGACTTTGTGATACTCGATCAGGGGACTTTGTTATACTCCACCAGGGACTTTGTTATATTCGATCAGGGGATATGTAATACTCGATCAGGGGACTTTGTTATACTCGATCAGGGGAATTTGTCATACTCGACCAGAGGACTTTGTTATACTCGATCAGGGGATATGTTATACTCGATCAGGGGTCTTTGTTATACTTGATCAGGGGACTTTGTTTTACTTGATTAGGGGACTTTGTTATACTAGATCAGGGTACTTTGTTATACTTGATCAGAGGACTTTGTTTTACTCGACCAAGGGCCTTTGTTATGCTCGATTAGAAAACTTTGTTATACTCGACCAGGGAACTTTGTTATACTCCACCAGGGACTTTGTGATACTCGATCAGTGGATATGTTATACTCGATCAGGGGACTTTGTTATACTCGGTTCAGGGGACTTTGTTATACTCGTCAAAGTGGCTTTTTTATACTAGGATCAGGGGACTTTGTTATACTCGATGAGGGGACTTAGTCTTACTCGATCAGGGCCCTTTGTCATACTCGACTAGGGGACTTTGTTATAATCGATTAGGGGACTTTGTTATCCTCGATCTGGGGACTTTGTTAAACTAGGCCAGGAGACGTTGTTATACTCGATCAGTGGATATGTTATACTCGATCAGGAGACTTTGTTATACTGGACCAGGGGACTTTGTTATACTCGATCAGGAGACTTTGTTATACTCGATCAGGGAACTGTTATACTCATCCAAGGGGCTTTGTCATACTCGACCAGGGGAATTTGTTATACTCGATCAGGGGACTTTGTTATACTCGATCAGGGAACTTTGTTATACTCATCCAGGGGGCTTTGTCATACTCGATCAGTTGACTTTCTTATACTCGATCAAGGTGATTTTGTCTTACACGATCAGGGCCCTTTGCTATACTCGACCGGGGGATTTTGTTATAATCGATTAGGGGACTTTGTTATACTCGGTT